>NC_057799.1:382477034-382508642 GCF_018294505.1 Triticum aestivum | reverse complement strand
GGTTGGATGAATAGTTCCCGATGGGGGTGGATGAACAGGACCCCGACCGATCGAGCCGGTTGGGGCTGGATGAACAGGACCCCGTGGAGGGCAGGATGAACAGGACCACCCCATGGAGGGCAGAATGAACAGTAGATGATGGAGGGCTGGATGAACAGTAGCCCGTGGAGGGGTGGTTGAACAGGAGCCCGTGGAGAGGGCTGGTTGAACAGTAGCCAATGGAGTAGCGCGTGGTGGAGGCTGGATGAACAGGAGCCCGTGGATGAACAGTCGCAGGTGGAGGCTGGAGGAGATCGACGGTGGATGAACAGTAGCCCGTGGAGGCTGGAGGGGGTCGACGGTGGAGATGAACAGTATCCCGTGGAGTCCCGTTTTGCGGTACGCCACACCCCTCCTGATGAACAGGACCCCCGTTTCGACCGTAGCGCTCCAACACAAGTCCGTTTCCTCCGTTTTGCGGTACGCCACACCCCTCCCGATCAACAGGACCCCCGTTTCGACCGTAGGAGGTCCGTTTCCTCCGTTTTGCGGTACGCCAGACCCCTCCCGATGAACAGGATCCCGTTTCAAACATGGCCGGTCGAACACAAGGCCGTTTCCTTTGTTCTGCGGTACGCCAGGCCTCGTTTCCATCGGCTGTTCCGTCCAAGCCCTCCCGATGAACACGACGACGCATTCCGTTCCGACCCAGCCGGTTGGCTCCCCATGAACACGACGACGACGCTGTTTCTCCGTTCCGACCCAGCCATGTACACGAGCCCTGGCCGTACATATGTGCGAGTAGGCGTTCGAGACCCTGCCCGTATGTACGTACGTGGCCGTATTTTCTTTCTTGCACACTGGCCGCTGTACGTACGTGTACATGCTACGTGCACGCCTCTACTACGACACGTGCGCGCCTCTACATCCACCAGTATATATGTACGTACACGTTCGCGACCAGAATGACAACGCTACGTACGCTTCGACCAGGTGGGTCCCGACTGTCAGGCACTTCCTTGCCTGCGAAGATGTAGCTGGTGGGTCCCAGCAGTCAGGGGGGCGAATCGTTTTTTTTGCCCGGACGCACTTCCTTGCGTGTGAAGATGTAGCTGGTGGGTCCCAGCAGTCAGGGGGAAACGTTTTTTTCGCGAAATATAGTGGCCCGTCCGGTGGGTCCTAGCTGTCAGGTGGAGGAATCATTATTTTCCGCGTAATAAGGAGGCATTTCCTTGCTGCGGCCGTGGACCCAGCTGTCAGCCTCTCCACGTACAGTCCACGTCCGATGGAAGTCGTTCCTTGACCATGTTGACCACGCCGCGCCGAGAGCACCAGGGCGGTGGACGACGGCGAGGCCTAGGAAGGGGACGACGCGGAGCCGGGGAAGACGCGGTAGTGGAAGCCCACGCGGAGAGGAGTACGAGGGTTCACTGGTTTGCCTGCGATGTGAGGCTGCCGTCGCCGCAGGGCCTGGCCAGCGGTGGGAATAGTAGGGGACGGTGAGGCCTCCGCGGCAGCACAGCCAGCCACGGGAGGCAGGAGCATGCGGCACGACCGGCGCTGCTTTGGGTGGCTGGAGCAAGAAGACCAGAGGTTGAAGAAGCACTACGGCCGTTGGATGGACATCGTACGGTCACTGGAGCTAGAATCGTTCATATTGACTAAAGTTGATAAAGGTCCCCGTCCCAGTCAACTTAGTAGGCCCACAAGTCAGCCTCCCACTATGGTGGGTCCCAGCTAGCAGGGGGAGTATTCATTTTTTTGTGCGTAATAAGGAGGCACTTCCTTGCGTGCGAAGATATAGCTGGTGGGTCCGAGCTGTCAGCGGCGGTAACGTTTTTTTCGTGAAATACAGAGGCCCTTTCGGTGGGTCCCTGATGTCAGGTGGAGGAATCATTATTTTGCGCGTAATAAGGAGGCATTTCCTTGCGTGCGGCCGTGGACCCAGCTGTCGGCCTCTCCACGTACAGTCCACTTCAGATGCATGTCGGTCGTTAACCACGTTGACCAGGCCACGCCGAGAGCACCAGGGCGGTGGACGACGGTGAGGCCTAGGAAGGGAACGACACGGAGGCAGGGAAGACTCAGCAGTTGTTTCCCACGCGGAGGGGAGTACGACTGTACGAGGGTTTACTGGTTCGTCTGCCGTCGCCGGAGAATAACAGCAGGTGTGGGTGAGTAGAGGGATGGGTAGGCCAGCGATGGGAGTACAGTGGGGCGGTGAGGCCTGCGCGGCAGCAGAGCTGGCCGCAGGGAGGAGGAAGCAGGCAGTCCCGCCGGCGCTTGTTTGAGCGGCTGGAGCAAGAAGAGGAGAGATTGAAGAAGCACGACGGCCGTTGGATGGCCATCCAACAGTCACTACTTGTGCGTCAACCTTTTTTTTAGGAAAGCCTCAAATCTGTGGAAAACAGCATACAGCCCATCTGCCATTATTTCTAATAATTTGCAGCCCATTTGCTAATTCTGAAGGTTTCTTTTGGAGCCCATATTCTTTTTGTTAGCATTACAGCCCATATTGTGGCCACGGTTAAAAAATTATACGAAATGTTGCATATTTCGGTGCGGTCCGAACTGTTTTTAATCACGAAATTTCGAGTCACATTCAAACTGATTTTAAAAACAAATGTATATCAATATAAAATCCAACAAATTGTCCATGCATAAAAATTAATGCAATTTAAAATCTTGAAATGAAAAAAGAAATTTGAAAGTAATTGCCGGTTTGATGTGTTTTAAAAATGTACAACCCATTTCTCATTACTGATAGGCCATTTTCTTGTCCAGCCGAATGAAGCTCTCCTCGTCTTGAAAGATTTGCAGCCCAATAGGCCTGACAAAGCGACTTACTTGGCAAATCACAAAAAAACTGGGCTAGCCATTTTCAGAAAGAAAAAAAAACTACTGGGCTGGTCTGTGGTAAACATAAAAGAGAAGGCTGTCTAGACATGCCAGAGTGCCCCGCACAGCCCAGTTGACACCCTGCTCCCGTCTCAAAAACAAATTAGATAAATGCCACAACAAATATGGTGATTCATAAAAATGCCACTGCAATTTCCAAACTTTGAAAAATGCCACTGCAATTTTTGCAAACTTTGGAAAATGCCACTGCAATTTGCAAACTTTGAAAAACGCCACTCCAGACTTCGAAAAATGCCACTGGGGATGGCATGAAATGGCATTTTTCAAAGTTTGGAAATTGCAATGGCATTTCTTAGAAACACCAGATTTGGAGTGGCATTTATCAAATTAACCCAAAACAAAAATAACTGGGCGAGCTGCTGGGTCCCTGATGACAGCCGCTCGTTGTGCAACTCTCTCGTTTATTGACTACGTTGACAATGGCATGGGACCCAGATGTCAGAAATCCATTACGAGGAGCCATTTTTATTGGATTGAAATAAGGAGGCACTTTGCTTGCGTACTGCCATAACCTTGGCGGGTCCCTGCTGTCATCCTCTCCACGTACAATCATCTCCTAGTTGTGTACGCGTCGACTTGGTAGGCCCACAAGTCAGCCTCTAAACCCGCGGAGGACAAATACAACCCATTTAAAAAAATAACAGCCCATTCCATATGTTCAAACGGAAAGTTCAACATTCAGAGCAAAGTAACAGGTCTGATCCACATATAGAGTACTGACCTTCCACGTTGACAACCATCATAGCCAAGTTAACTATGTACTTCCACTAATACTCTAGTAGCGTACAAGTACTAACTTACTCTTAGCTAACTAGATGATGCCGGCCGCCATCTGCGGTACACGCTAAACGCCCGCACCGGCGTCCTCCGCCTCGCCTCGGACTTGCCAGAGGTGCGATAGGGTGCGTTGCTCGCGCGCGTTGGCCCTTTCCATGCCGGCGTGGTCCACCGAAGCTTCGGCTTCTAAGCGGGAAACCCACTTGACGAGCTGGTAGTAAAAATCGGCGTCACGAACGCGTGCGTGCCCGACAGCCTCCAGGGCTATTTGCCGGGTGTCGGCCTCCACGTAGTCGGCCCACGTGCGGGCGCTCTGCTCGCGACTCAGAGCGTCAGTGCGCTGCTGCTCCATGTCCCGCTGGCGGCGCAAATCGGCGATACGCTGCTCATTCGCCAAGCGGTCGCGCTCCAACAACTCCTGCTCCTCCGCCAGGCGGTCGCGCTCCAACAAGTCCTCGATCTCCGCATTGCCATCTAAAGACCGATAGAATGCCTCCTCCCTCCGTCTGCCTTCCGGTGAAAAACCGAACACTAGTTCCGGCGGTGACCGCCTCCGGCCACGCCTATCGCGAACGGGCGGGGGCATGGCGGACGTGGCGAGAGCGAGGATAAGTGGCGAGCAACGTTGGGCCGGTGGGGGCTTATGAGGATAGGGCGAGTTGGGTCACGGTGCCACCATAGAAGGCCGAGAAACAGTACTTATAAGCGGAAGGTAGCGCGACGGTCATCGGAATTCAATGCATAATGAAGCAGGCATGGCTTCGCGCACCAGCTTACCGTGGAAAACTAGAGAAACTGGAATTCTGACTGTGCCATCCCGTCCCGTCCGTGCTGGGTCGCACGCCGGCCTTACGGTCAAACGAGTGCTCTCGAATCATCTCCCTCCTTGTCAATAATGATTCCACGG
The DNA here is from genome assembly GCF_018294505.1 of Triticum aestivum. Lineage (NCBI taxonomy): Eukaryota > Viridiplantae > Streptophyta > Magnoliopsida > Poales > Poaceae > Triticum > Triticum aestivum. The sequence goes on along the minus strand of NC_057799.1, from coordinate 382,504,060 downwards.
ATTTAAAAGGCCCACAACAATTAAAGCGCATCTTTTTTCGCATCAGTTAGCTGCCTTAATTACGGTCGGCTGCATGCGGGCACTCAAAATCGCTCGCAGCCAGTACACGGAGCAGCATGCAACGAGTCGCAGCCGAGGGCATTAATTGATGAACTTTAGCTGGGAGATAAGGGCATTTGCGAACGTTTTTGCTAGCAGTTTCTTCAGATTCGCATGGCATTTTCTTCAGAGTAGCTTGTCAGTTTCTTCAGAGGTAGGCATTTCTATTCAAAAAGCTGCCACTTCGGATCTTGCATTGCAACTAAAACAGCGAGGAGCGCATTAGTAGGCTAGCTAGTGATCGATCGGTAACTTGTAAACACTGAGCGAACAGATATAAGGAACTGTTAATGCATCTCAATGATTCACAGATCATATACAAATATGTAGCTCCAAAAGCAAAGATCAGCCACAACTAAAACCAACCAGTACGATTCCCATACATAAGATCAACATGTTAATGCATCTCAATGATTCACAGATCATATACAAATATGTAGCTCCAAAAGCAAAGATCTAGAAAAAACATATGTTCTTCCTACTAACATGGATGCTTCTCTTGGCCAACATTCAGTACAGACTGAATGACAAATTTGTTTGCGAAGTCTACAATTCCTCTTGCAAACGTAAGTGGTTTCACCAACAGCTGGAACCATGGGAATGAACCACACATGATGGAGGAACATCCACTGCAATATGATTTGGTCTTCTCTTGATCACACGACGAGACTATTTTTGGAATACAAACTTTAACTTAGGCAAAATGATGCCCATTGTATAATCAGACCAAAGCAATGAAGCACCTAGTGTTGGCCAGAAAATTGCTATCCCAATCTTGATAATCGATCAAACATAAAAACTTGATCAAACGAATCAAGAGAACAGCCGGAGGAGGTGCCCACTCTTAACCTTTCCTCTTGTCTCATAATTTTTTGTGCAGCTTAACCAAAATAAAATGACATCAGCGCCTTGGCATTTTGGTGACACTGTACAAAAAAATTAACTTATCTCATGAAAGTGAGGTATGTAATCTATAAGCATTAACAGTGCAAAAATCTGAAGGTAGTAACAAGTTTCATCGTTGGTATACTGGCTGTGCAACATCGTTAGAATGCCTTAGTTGAAAAATCTTTAATACATCCACAATCAACAGCTAACCCTGAAATAATCCAGTGACATTAAATGGCATTGCTTAAATTTATCGGTGGCATTAGACTGAGTGCGGCATTAGTTAAATGTGGCATCACTTTAGCAGTAGCATTGCTTGACTTGACTGCTGGCGTTATACTAACAACAAAAAAGTTAGACTAAGAGCATGCGAGGCCCATTCGGACAGTGGGCGCACTAGTATGATGTACCTCGACGGACGCATAGAGTGGTGAGGGAGGTATGGTTGCCCGGAGCAACAAATATCCAGGCAGCATATGTGGATTACGTCCCATTTTTGTTATGTTTAGCCACCTTTTTCCTATGTGAGGACAACAAACCGATCGACCTGGTCATTCTCTATTGTGTTGTCATGCCTTTCTACCCTTCTTCAACCAAGAAACACGAGACTCGTTCCTTAGCTACTGATTTCCCCTTCTCAACGTAGATGCGGGTTCGATGCCTACTCTCTTGGACAGTACAGTCTCGCTTCCTTTCCTTATTCAACCCAGACATGGATTAGTCTGCATGAAGTAGGGTTTCCTTTAATAGTGAAATTAAGGTTTTCGTCTGCGTGACCAGCAGAGCAGAGGATAGCAAATTGGGAAGATGGTGGAGTGGAAAAAGATCCACATGCAGCGACATGGCAGATGGGGCAATAGAACAAGGGTATGGTTCGAAAAGAGGTAGCATACCTGAGGGTCGGCGGGCGCTAGGTCTGAGAGGACGGCCTTGTCGTCAGTGCATGACCTCGCTCGCCGACGACGAGTGCGTCAACACTGCACGTCCTTTTCTTCCCCGGCGGATCTGTGACCACCGGTGAGGAGGGGGAGAGAGGCCGTCTTTTTTAGATCTGGAGAGAGGGTGATAGTGTGAGAAGCAAGTGGGCAGCCCTTAGCAAGAAAGCTCTGAAGCTCCAGCCTATATATCTTTTTTATACTACTAGTACTAGAGGTGGAGTAGTGGTAGAGTAGTTTATATTTTCTCTGCAAACAGTACCAGTTAGTCGTGCTTCAAAACTGAACGGCACGCCATTAAAAAAATAAAGTCGAGAAATAATGCAGCACCTCGGGCCAACGTGGCCAGATCGCATTTTGCACGAGAAATTACACACGATGTTTCTTTGACATGTGGTCCCGTTCCAACATGTCAGTGATACGACGGCGAGTCCTTTTGTACAATTTCCGAAAGGACGTGTAGGCCGGGGCGCCTCTTCGTGTACCGTGGAAAACTGGCAACCGTCCACCGACTCTTCGCCTTTCCCTCTCGATTTGGAACTGCTGTCGCACGCTTTTCCTCCCTCCTCCATTTGCCTTCACCCTTCCTTCTGCCATTGTACGATCGTCTTCTCCATGGAGGGAACAAGCCGGAAACGACCCCGTTATTCTTGCCCCGATCTGAAAGATGACGTGGTGGGGGAACTCATTGATCGGTGCGACGTCATCACCTCGGCTAGCATGGCAGGTTCGTTCAAGCCCATTCTCGACTCAACTAATAACATCATTACAAGGAACCCAAGGGTCCAAGAGCAGTTTGATCTCCCTTATCTTCTTCGCTATAAGCCTGTTCGCATGGGCGCGGACGACGGAGGCCTCGCCTTGTGCAAGTTGATGCCGCTTGATAATGATACGTGTGATGTCAAGATGCCATCGCTTAAGGGTAAGTCCTGGGCTGGCACAAAGGGAGATTGGGTTGTTTATATTGGGTACAATTGCGAGTGGGAACTTGTGAATGTGTACACTCGTCAGCGGATTCCACTTCCAAAAATCTCCGAGTGCCCTGAGGTTGAGCACACATATGATCTACGTACATTCAAATATGATCATGGTGACTGTCGTCTACTGAAGATAGCAATTTGTCGAGTTCCCAACCGCTCTTGGAATTACAAGAACTATCAAGTTGTTGCTATCTTCGACAAGCTTGTTGCCGTCCTTCGTGGTTCGACTGGATGGATATTGCTCAAAAATCAGTTTCTATACACGGATGTGTACTGTGATGCAATTGAATACGAGGATCTTGTGTTTGCTGCCACCACTCGTGGCACTGTTTTTGCATGGGATCCTCGTAGTTTCGGTACGTTTGTCTTCCACCGTAATTATAATTGTTTCATCCACATGCATGCGGGTTAGCAAGTTTCCCTTTACTAATTAACCTTCTTCTTGTGTTTCCAAGGTCCTGTGAACATTCCACCACCTATACTTGAAAACATTTATAAGCAAGGGGGAGATGACGATGGTGATGATCACGAGCATGAGGAGGAGCAGAACTTATATACTCAGTGGCGCCTGGCAACTAATTCCGATGGATCACCTCTTCTTGTCTGTATACAGTGCACTCAGACTGTTACTACTGAGGAAGCAGGTGTTGTCTCCCATGGTCGCCCTCTCCTGACCTATTCCAACACCCGTTGCATGGTATTCAGGACGGATACTAGTGTGCTAGCGCCAACACCTTCTCCCTGGTTCAGTATTGATAGTCTTGGAACAAACTCGCTCTTCCTTGGACCAAACTATCCAATGATGGTGAAAGGCGATCCAGCTGCTGTTGACACAACGTTACTACCATTTATGAGAAGCAACTGTATCTATACCTCGGACATTTCGGTGGTTCCGTACCCTGGTCCTGATATATGCCGCTTCAGCCTGGATGACCAGTCCTGCGTTGTTCTCAATATTGACAATAGCTGGCCCTTCCCAGAGCACCTATGGTTCAAAGCAAGCATTTCCAACACCGAGGATTGGTTGAGTTGAAGTTCATTTCATTGCTTGTTATTTTTTATGTGATGAAAACTTTAGTATTTGCTAGAATGTTTTGTTGGAAATAATCTATAATCCAACATGTATCCTCGTTGTCGTTGTGTGTTGATGACTTGTTGTATTTAATGAATGGTACATTTCAGTTGCGAATGCATGTCATAGACTCAATTTATGAATGGTTTTCGAGTCACTTCTTGGAGTGTGAGTACCGTAGTAGTATAGCCAACATCCGGTTAGTATATGAAGTTGCCACATCACATAGAGCCAACCTAATATTGGATTATGCTAGCCCTCCACCGACGCGCCGCTCCAAATGGCGGAGGAAGTGAGAGGTTGCGTCACCTTGTGTCCAGATCTGAGATGCCACGTGTACCAGATGAATGACTCCAAGTTCGACCACCGTGATGTTAGGTGCGAGCCCAGGAACACTGTTGGAGAGACCCCCCCTCATAATTTTCCTACATTGGTCGTTTGATTCATATGATAGAATGCTATAGGATTTTTTCCCTATGTAATCATCTTTTAATTGGCAATCTAGCATCCACTCCAACTTTTGTTTCACTTCCTTTGTTCCTACGAAGAGAGTACTTGCTCTAAATGATGTGCCGCTGCAAGAGCCGCCTATATTTATTAACCATGCTCTAAAAAGGTGGACCAGCTTTGGCTATAGTAGTACTGTACTAGGTTAGTAGGTGACCTTGCGCTTGGCTCTTCTCCTCTTCCGGAAGTCGAACAATAATGATGGTACTACAGTAGTACTTCTGGCAATCTGACACCAAATGAACTGATGCATGTCCACCGCTTGTAAGCAAAAGTTTCTTCTCGTGCTGCGAGCCACCGCGCACGCGTTGGCGAGGGAGAAGGCGTAGTAAGCAAGCTTCTCGTCGTTCTGCGAGTTGACGGGACACATCAAAGTTATTTATTAGTACTCTCTTCAAAAAGGGCCGACCATGTCCATGGCTACCATCCCGTGCTCTGTCATTGAGTACGTGCACTATTCACATATCTTTTTTTCATCGTTGATTTTTTGGTACATGGAAATACATCACCAAAATTTTGACTAGAAAAGCAAGACCAAAGAAAAGAAGAACCACAAGAATACATTTTAGAAGATTGTTGGGGAACGTAGCAGAAATTCAGAATTTTCTACGCATCACCAAGATCAATCTATGGAGTAATCTAGCAACGAGGGGAAGGGGAGTGCTTCTACATACCCTTGTAGATCGCGAGCGGAAGCGTTGCAAGAACACGGATGAGGGAGTCGTATTCGTAGCGATTCAGATCGCGGTTGATTCCGATCTAAGCGCCGAACCACGGCGCCTCCGCGTTCAACACACGTGCAGCCCGGTGACGTCTCCCACGCCTTGATCCAGCAAAGTGAGAGGGAGAGGTTGGGGAAGACTCCATCCAGCAGCAGCACGACGGCGTGGTGGTGGTGGAGGAGCGTGGCAATCCCGCAGGGCTTCGCCAAGCACCGCGGGAGAGGAGGAGGAGGGAGAGGGGAAGGGCTGCACCGAAAGAGAGACGTTCTCGTGTCTTGGGCAGCCCAAACCTCAACTATATATAGGGGGGGAGGGGGCTGCGCCCCCTTTAGGGTTTCCACCCCCAAGAGGAGGCGGCCAGCCCTAGATCCCATCAAGGGGGGCGGCCAAGGGGAGGAGAGGGGGGGCGCCCCACTAGATGGGCCCTAAGGCCCATCTGGACCTAGGGTTTGCCCCCTCCCACTCTCCCATGCGCCTTGGGCCTTAGTGGGGGGGCACACCAGCCCACCTGGGGCTGGTCCCCTCCCACACTTGGCCCACGCAGCCTTCTGGGGCTGGTGGCCCCACTTGGTGGACCCCCGGGACCCTCCCGGTGGTCCCGGTACATTACCGATTTCACCCGAAACTTTTCCGGTGACCAAAACAGGACTTCCCATATATAAATCTTTACCTCCGGACCTTTCCGGAACTCCTCGTGACGTCCGGGATCTCATCCGGGACTCCGAACAACATTCGGTAACCACGTACATACTTTCCCTATAACCCTAGCGTCATCGAACCTTAAGCGTGTAGACCCTACGGGTTCGGGAACCATGCAGACATGACCGAGACGTTCTCCGGTCAATAACCAACAGCGGGATCTGGATACCCATGTTGGCTCCCACATGTTCCACGATGATCTCATCGGATGAACCACGATGTCGGGGATTCAATCAATCCCGTATACAATTCCCTTTGTCTATCGGTATGTTACTTGCCCGAGATTCGATCGTCGGTATCCCGATACCTTGTTCAATCTCGTTACTGGCAAGTCTCTTTACTCGTTCCGTAACTCACATCATCCCGTGATCAACTCCTTGGTCACATTGTGCACATTATGATGATGTCCTACCGAGTGGGCCCAGAGATACCTCTCCGTTTACACGGAGTGACAAATCCCAGTCTCGATTCGTGCCAACCCAACAGACACTTTCGGAGATACCTGTAGTGCACCTTTATAGCCACCCAGTTACGTTGTGACGTTTGGTATACCCAAAGCATTCCTACAGTATCCGGGAGTTGCACAATCTCATGGTCTAAGGAAGTGATACTTGACATTAGAAAAGCTCTGAGCAAACGAACTACACGATCTTGTGCTAGGCTTAGGATTGGGTCTTGTCCATCACATCATTCTCCTAATGATGTGATCCCGTTATCAACGACATCCAATGTCCATGGTCAGGAAACCGTAACCATCTATTGATCAACGAGCTAGTCAACTAGAGGCTTACTAGGGACATGGTGTTGTCTATGTATCCACACATGTATCTGAGTTTCCTATCAATACAATTCTAGCATGGATAATAAACGATTATCATGAACAAGGAAATATAATAATAATCTATTTATTATTGCCTCTAGGGCATATTTCCAACAGTCTCCCACTTGCACTAGAGTCAATAATCTAGTTCACATCACCATGTGATTAACACTGACAGGTCACATCACCATGTGACCAACACCCAAGAGTTTACTAGAGTCAACAATCTAGTTCACATCTCTATGTGATTAACACTCAATGAGTTCTGGTTTGATCATGTTATGCTTGTGAGAGAGGTTATTAGTCAACGGGTCTGAACCTTTCAGATCCGTGTGTGCTTTACGAATATCTATGTCATCTTTGTGGATGCTACCACGCGCTACTTGGAGCCATTTCAAGTAATTGCTCTACTATACGAATCCGGTTTACTACTCAGAGTCATCCGGATTAGTGTCAAAGTTCGCATCGACGTAACCCTTTACGACGAACTCCTTTTCACCTCCATAATCGAGAAAATTCCTTAGTCCACTAGATACTAAGGATAAGTTCGACCGCTGTCATGTGATCCATTCCCGGATCACTATTGTACCCCTTGACCAACTCATGGCAAGGCACACTTCATGTGCGGTACACAGCATAGCATACTGTAGAGCCTACATCTAAAGCATAGGGGACGACCTTCGTCCTTTCTCTCTCTTATGCTGTGGTCAGGTCTTGAGTCTTACTCAATACTCACACCTTGTAACACAGCCAAGAACTTCTTCTTTGCTGATCTATTTTGAACTCTTTCAAAATCATGTCAAGGTGTGCGTTCTTTGAAAGTATCATCGGGCATCTTGATCTATCTCTATAGATCTTGATGCCCAATATGTAAGTAGCTTTTATCCAGGTCTTCCTTTGAAAAACCCTTTCAAACAACCCTTTATGCTTTCCAGAAATTTTACATCATTTCGAATCAACAATATGTCATTCACATATACTTATCAGAAATGTTGTAGCGCTCCCACTCACTTTATTGTAAATACAAGTTTCTAACAAACTTTGTATAAACCCAAAAACTTTGATCACTCCATCAAAGTGTATATTCTGACTCCGAGATGCTTGCTCTAATCCATGGAAGGATCGCTGGAGCTAGCATACCTTTTAGCATCCTTAGGATCGACAAAAACTTTCTGATTGTATCACATACAACCTTTCCTTACGAAAACTGGTAAGGAAACTTGTTTTGACATCCATCTGCCAGATTTCACAAATGCAGCTAATGCTAACATGATTCCGACGGACTTAAGCATCGCTACGGATGAGAAAATCTCATCGTAGTCAACTCCTTGAACTTGTGGAAATACTCTTTGCCACAAGTCGAGCTTCATAGACGGTAACATTACCGTCCATGTCCGTCTTCTTCTTAAAGATCCATTTACCTCAACAGCCTTACGACCATCAAGTAGTCCTCTCAAAGTCTATACTTTGTTTTCATACATGGATCCTCTCGGATTTTATGGCTTCTAGCCATTTGTCGGAATATGGGCCCACCATCGCTTCTCCATAGCTCATAGGTTCATCGTTGTCCAACAACATGACTTCCAAGACAGGATCACGTACCACCCTGAAGTAGCACGCATCCTCGTCGTCCTACGAGGTTTGGTAGTGACTTGATCCGAAGTTTCATGATCACTATCATAAGCTTCCACTTCAATTGGTGTAGGTGCCACAGGAACAACTTCCTGTGCCCTGCTACACACTAGTTGAAGCGACGGTTCAATAACCTTATCAAGTCTCCACCATCCTCCCACTCAATTCTTTCGAGAGAAACTTTTCCTCGAGAAAGGACTCGTTTCTAGAAGCAATTACTTTTGCTTCCAGATCTGAAATAGGAGGTACACCCAACTGTTTTGGGTATTCTATGAAGATGCATATATCCGCTTTGGGTTCGAGCTTATCAGCCTGAAACCTTTTCACATAAGCATCGCAGCCCCAAACTTTTAAGAAACGACAACTTAGGTTTCTCTAAACGGTGTCGTCTCAACGGAATTGCGTGGTGCCCTATTTAAAGTGAATGCGGTTGTCTCTAATGCCTAACCCATAAACCATAGTGGTAATTTGATAAGAGACATCATGGTATGCACCATATCCAATAGGGTGCAATTATGATGTTCGGACACACCATTACACTATGGTGTTCCGGACGGTATTAATTGTGAAACACTAGCGTCATCGAACCTTAAGCGTGTAGACCCTACGGGTTCAGGAACCATGCAGACATGACCGAGACGTTCTCCGGTCAATAACCAACAGCGGGATCTGGATACCCATGTTGGCTCCCACATGTTCCACGATGATCTCATCGGATGAACCATGATGTCGGGGATTCAATCAATCCCGTATGCAATTCCCTTTGTCTAACGGTATGTTACTTGCCCGAGATTCGATCGTCGGTATCCCTATACCTTGTTCAATCTCGTTACCGGCAAGTCTCTTTACTCGTTCCGTAACTCACATCATCCCGTGATCAACTCCTTGGTCACATTGTGCACATTATGATGATGTCCTACCGAGTGGGCCCAGAGATACCTCTCCGTTTACACGGAGTGACAAATCCCAGTCTCGATTCGTGCCAACCCAACAGACACTTTCGGAGATACCCGTAGTGCACCTTTATAGCCACCCAGTTACGTTGTGACGTTTGGCACACCCAAAGCATTCCTACGATATCCGGGAGTTGCACAATCTCATGGTCTAAGGAAATGATACTTGACATTAGAAAAGCTCTGAGCAAACGAACTACACGATCTTGTGCTAGGCTTAGGATTGGGTCTTGTCCATCACATCATTCTCCTAATGATGTGATCCCGTTATCAACGACATCCAATGTCCATGGTCAGGAAACCGTAACCATCTATTGATCAACGAGCTAGTCAACTAGAGGCTTACTAGGGACATGGTGTTGTCTATGTATCCACACATGTATCTGAGTTTCCTATCAATACAATTCTAGCATGGATAATAAACGATTATCGTGAACAAGGAAATATAATAATAACCAATTTATTATTGCCTCTAGGGCATATTTCCAACAGTCTCATACCTCTTGTGGGCACTAGTCCGAAATCCCAATTTCAGTTTTCGGAACATCTCATATGTTCTGCGACGTTTTAAAAAACGTCTCTTGTGCCACAATTCTAAACCGTTAGCATTACTCACTGAACTATCACGTAGTCATCAAAACGTGTATGTCAGATGTTCCGCAACATCTACAGACGACGCTGAGGTTCAGCACACCGAGCGGTGCATTAAGGACATAAGCCTTCTGTGCAGCAATGAGGACAATCCTCAGTTTACGGACCCAGTCCGCATAATTGCTACTACCAACTTTCAACTAAATTTTTCTCTAGGAACATATCTTAAACAGTAGAACTAAAGCGTATGACATAATTTGCAAAGACCTTTTGACTATGTTCATGATAATGAAGTTCATCTGATTAATGAACTCCCACTCAGATAGACATCCCTCTAGTCATCTAAGTGATACATGATCCGAGTCAAACTAGGCCGTGTCCGATCATCACGTGAGACGGACTAGTCATCATCGGTGAACATCTCCATGTTGATCGTATCTGCTATACGACTCATGTTCGACCTTTCGGTCTGTTGTGTTCCGAGGCCATGTCTGTACATGCTAGGCTCGTCAAGTCAACCTAAGTGTTTCGCATGTGTTCCGAGGCCATGTCTGTACATGCTAGGCTCGTCAACACCCGTTGTATTCGAACGTTAGAATCTATCACACCCGATCATCACGTGGTGCTTCGAAACAACGAACCTTCGCAACGGTGCACAGTTAGGGGGAACACGTCTCTTGAAATTTTTAGTGAGGGATCATCTTATTTATGCTACCGTCGTTCTAAGCAAATAAGATGTAAACATGATAAACATCACATGCAATCAAATAGTGACATGATATGGCCAATATCATTTTGCTCCTTTGATCTCCATCTTCGGGGCACCATGATCATCTTTGTCACCGGCATGACACCATGATCTCCATCATCATGATCTCCATCATTGTGTCTTCATGAAGTTGTCACGCCAACGATTACTTCTACTTCTATGGCTAACACGCTTAGCAATAAAGTAAAGTAATTTACATGGCGTTATTCAATGACACGCAGGTCATACAAAAAATTAAGACAACTCCTATGGCTCCTGCCGGTTGTCATACTCATCGACATGCAAGTCGTGATTCTTATTACAAGAACATGATCAATCTCATACATCACATATATCATTCATCACATCCTTTTGGCCATATCACATCACATAGCATACCCTGCAAAAACAAGTTAGACGTCCTCTAATTGTTGTTGCATGTTTTACGTGGCTGCTATGGGATTCTAGCAAGAACGTTTCTTACCTACGCAAAAGCCACAACGTGATATGCCAATTTCTATTTACCCTTCATAAGGACCCTTTTCATCGAATCCGATCCGACTAAAGTGGGAGAGACAGACACCCGCTAGCCACCTTATGCAACTAGTGCATGTCAGTCGGTGGAACCTGTCTCACGTAAGAGTACGTGTAAGGTCGGTTCGGGCCGCTTCATCCCACGATGCCGCCGAATCAAGATAAGACTAGTAACGGCAAGTAAATTGACAAAATCGACGCCCACAACTACTTTGTGTTCTACTCGTGCATAGAAACTACGCATAGACCTAGCTCATGATGCCACTGTTGGGGAACGTAGCAGAAATTCAAAATTTTCTACGCATCACCAAGATCAATCTATGGAGTAATCTAGCAACGAGGGGAAGGGGGTGCTTCTACATACCCTTGTAGATCGCGAGCGGAAGCGTTGCAAGAACGCGGATGAGGGAGTCATACTCGTAGCGATTCAGATCGCGGTTGATTCCGATCTAAGCGCCGAACCACGGCGCCTCCGCGTTCAACACACGTGCAGCCCGGTGACGTCTCCCACGCCTTGATCAAGCAAGGTGAGAGGGAAAGGTTGGGGAAGACTCCATCCAGCAGCAGCACGACGGCGTGGTGGTGGTGGAGGAGCGTGGCAATCCTGCAGGGCTTCGCCAAGCACCGCGGGAGAGGAGGAGGAGGGAGAGGGGAAGGGCTGCACCGAAAGAGAGACGTTCTCGTGTCTTGGGCAGCCCAAACCTCAACTATATATAGGGGGGAGGGGGCTGCGCCCCCTTTAGGGTTTCCACCCCCAAGAGAAGGCGGCCAGCCCTAGATCCCATCAAGGGGGGCGGCCAAGGGGAGGAGAGGGGGGGCGCCCCACTAGATGGGCCCTAAGGCCCATCTGGACCTAGGGTTTGCCCCCTCCCACTCTCCCATGCGCCTTGGGCCTTGGTGGGGGGGGGGCGCACCAGCCCACTTGGGGCTGGTCCCCTCCCACACTTGGCCCACGCAGCCTTCTGGGGCTGGTGGCCCCACTTGGTGGACCCCCGGGACCCTCCCGGTGGTCCCGGTACATTACCGATTTCACCCGAAACTTTTCCGGTGACCAAAACAGGACTTCCCATATATAAATCTTTACCTCCGGACCATTCCGGAACTCCTCGTGACGTCCGGGATCTCATCCGGGACTCCGAACAACATTCGGTAACCACGTACATACTTTCCCTATAACCCTTGCGTCATCGAACCTTAAGCGTGTAGACCCTACGGGTTCGGGAACCATGCAGACATGACCGAGACGTTCTCCGGTCAATAACCAACAGCGGGATCTGGATACCCATGTTGGCTCCCACATGTTCCACGATGATCTCATCGGATGAACCACGATGTCGGGGATTCAATCAATCCCGTATACAATTCCCTTTGTCTATCGGTATGTTACTTGCCCGAGATTCGATCGTCGGTATCCCGATACCTTGTTCAATCTCGTTACCGGCAAGTCTCTTTACTCGTTCCGTAACTCACATCATCCCGTGATCAACTCCTTGGTCACATTGTGCACATTATGATGATGTCCTACCGAGTGGGCCCAGAGATACCTCTCCGTTTACACGGAGTGACAAATCCCAGTCTCGATTCGTGCCAACCCAACAGACACTTTCGGAGGTACCCGTAGTGCACCTTTATAGCCACCCAGTTACGTTGTGACGTTTGGCACACCCAAAGCATTCCTACGGTATCCGGGAGTTGCACAATCTCATGGTCTAAGGAAATGATACTTGACATTAGAAAAGCTCTGAGCAAACGAACTACACGATCTTGTGTTAGGCTTAGGATTGGGTCTTGTCCATCACATCATTCTCCTAATGATGTGATCCCGTTATCAACGACATCCAATGTCCATGGTCAGGAAACCGTAACCATCTATTGATCAACGAGCTAGTCAACTAGAGGCTTACTAGGGACATGGTGTTGTCTATGTATCCACACATGTATCTGAGTTTCCTATCAATACAATTCTAGCATGGATAATAAACGATTATCGTGAACAAGGAAATATAATAATAACCAATTTATTATTGCCTCTAGGGCATATTTCCAACAAAGATATCCAACTTCCATAACTGCTCCTGTAAGTTGGAATAGTGCCTTCTCGATGCATTCATTGTTGATCTGCGGAGGCTCGATCTTGCGTGCTTCTTTCTTCTTCGAGCGTAAAGAAGTAGACGTGTCTAGCCTCTATTCTATCAACAAGTGCACTAGTCTCATCTCTAGCCTCTATGCTAGCTAAAAGTGCTAGAACATCTACTAAATTGTGCTCTATCAATATATCATTGTACTCTTCTTCCCAATACCAAAACTTGCATCCATTCTACATAATAAAATTTTAAGTTAGCACAACTAGTCTAATCCGAGAGCACAACCGAAGATTTGGTCGAGTTCTTCCTCCTTTTGCCGACACGTGGGACATCCAGCATCCAGGTCGTGTCATGCAAGAAAATAGAGTGGTAGGTGAAGCCACATGATGTGCATCTTGGGTTAAACTGTAAATAGAATCTTACTACTCTTGAGTAACTCCAAAAGCGGCCACCGAAGATCTTTATTGGATTTGTTTTTCATCACCAGCACGTCGAGGTGAAAGATGTGCAGGTTCAGTGGGTCCTCTTGCGATTTCACTAACATGTGGGACCGCATATGAGCAAACAGATGATGGGCTCCGCGCGTCTGCTGGCTGGCTGAGAAGAGAGATAGAGGAGGGCCGAGCACGGACTCCAGGAAATTTGTTCTACGTACTCGATATAGTGGAGTAACCAGCACCTCGATATAGTGGGGTGGCATGGGCCATAACTAGCATTCATGTCTAGCAGTACGGCACACGCCACCCACACGAGTCCCATCCGACACCAATTTTCTTGGAGTCCATGCTAGCTACAGCCATCTCTTCTCCCTCCTGTTTTCTCAGCCATCGCGCGGTGGGCGGGGTGGGGGTTTGCCGATAGTCAGTTTGCTCAACTGCGGTCCCACTTGTAAGTGAAAATGCAACACACACGCATTCCCCCTTGAGCGGCGTGCCGGACAAACCGTGTGGGGGTGCGACGCGAACATGGCAGACTTTTCCTTTTGAACTTGTAACTTGTAAAATTTGGTTCTGCTCCATGGGGCGACCGATAGATAGAAATAACAATTTTCCCTAGAGTAATGAGAAGTTTGGTTCTGGCACGGTTCATGCATGGAGTACGTAGGAAAATTATGAAGTTGATGCGAAAGGTAAGATAATTACTAGTAGTACCATATACTACTACATGGATTTGACGGAAAGATAAAGATACATACGGATCCATCAACGACATCCTCACGCCCTAGTGCACGGGTCACCAACCGACGTGTGAGGAGCAGCGCGTTGGCGGCAAGCTCAACGTGCTTCTAAACAATGCTGTCCAAGGTTGCCCTGCGGTCCAAGAAGGCCAGCGTCCTATCGTCCTCCTCTTGCATGTAGTAGTCCTTGTGGACGATTTGCGCGTAGACGTGGGTGATTATGTCGATGGTGTCTTGCTGCGCCAGGCGCTGCGCGGCGCGCGCGACCTCGAGGCGGACATTCTCCGGCGCGACGGCGGGCAGTCGCAGGGCCACCAGTGCGTCGAAGAGGTTGTCACCATAGAGGCTGTTGAGGGTGGCAGGCATCGCAGAGCCTGGGCGCGTGGGCTGGAGGCATACGTCAAGGTTGTCCGCGAGCTTCTTGATGACAGTGAACTTGTCGAGGAAGCCGACGAGGACCTCGTCGAACAAGGAGACGAAGCTGTCGTCCAAGCGGCCCCTCGCCCTGGCGGCCTCAAGCACTACCTAGAGACATTCCTCGGTGCCAGGATGCAGGCCGGCGTCGTGGACCATCTGGCACAGCCGGCTGATGCTCGCGCTCATCGCCTCCATTGGTCTAGCTTCTAGTCAACTGATCTTGCGATTGGAGTGATCACTCTTGCCCTTAGGTGCGTAGGTGCGTAGGATTTCGTAGATTGGACTGGCGGGAGCCTTTATATGAGAAGTGCAGACTGCGTTGAATTCATGTGCGTGTTGGCCATCTACTCCTCGCCCCTCTACTGCACCTGCCTTTGGCTGTATGACAGGTTGGCCAGCCACCCGTTGGACCCACGTGTCATACACCCAAAGGCAGGTGCAGTAAGAAGACGGCGAGTCCTTTTGTACAATTTTCGAAAGGACGTGTAGGCCGGGGCGCCTCTTCGTGTACCGTGGCAAACTGGCAACCGTCCACCGACTCTTCGCCTTTCCCTCTCGATTTGGAACTGCTGTCGCACGGTTGATCGTATTTGAACGTACTTAGATCATCTGTGTGCTCAACCTCAGGGCACTCTACACCGTCGAGGCGTAGACGTGGATGTGCAGGTCGACGGTTTCTTGCATGGCGAGGCGCTGCGTGGCGAGCGCGGCCTCGAGGTGCACATTCTTTGTCGCGACCTCCGGCACCTGCAGGGCCACCAGGGCTTGAAAGAGTTCGTCACCATGGAGGCCGATGAGGGTGGAAGGCAATGAGGAGCCTGGACGCGCGGGCTGGAGCAGTACGGCAAGGTCGTCCGCGCGCTTCTTGACGGCGGTGAACTTGCGGATGGAGTTGACCATCATGTCGTCCATGCGAGAGGTGAAGCCGGCGTCGGCGAGGGCTACGATGCCTGCGGTCGCCAGCACCGTCTGGAAACGCTGCACGGTGCGGGGCCGTAGGCCGGCGCCTTGGATGATTTGGCACAGCCGACTGCCGCTTGCGTCCATCGCCTCCATAGGTGCTTGTGGCTTCTGGTCACTTGGTTTTGGATTGGAGTGAGCAGTGTTGCGCAGAGACTTGGGAGTAGATGGATTGGAGTGGTGGGGCGCCTTTATTATATGAGAGTCCAAACTCTATTGCATTCACATCGTGCTGGCTCTATTCTGCTTCTCCAATTAATTCTCTCTGCATGTAATTGAGGATGCATCATTGACCGTTCAACGTCTCCAGAACCGCTACCCTCTCCCTCCTTGGCATTCAAGCACCTATGGACCCGTCGACGATGAGGTGCCTATGGTGACTTCGTAAATTTCAAGATGATAGTGCCGTGCGTGTGTGCGTTCATAGGGGTGAGTGTATGCGCGTGTATATGAGCGCTTGCGTCTGTACTGTGTAAAAAACGTAAATGCGTGTCAAAAAGGGACTAGTCAGTATACTCAATATTGTGCACCTCGGAGAGGAAAACGATAGAACTAGTACGTATTTATTTACGGTGCAGATCACTCATTTTGCTCCATATGTACTCCATCTCGGTGTAGTCTAGTCACTTGTTGAAATCTCTAGAAGGACAAATACTCCTTTCTGGTTTACAGGGCTATACTAGCAAGTAGTTGTACGTACTAGTACAATAGTGGGCTCACATAGCAATTTTGTCTCATGCGAGAGCCTGGCTATATGCGTGCTCCAATGTTCGCAACTGCAACGTTCGGTTTGCGCTTGGCTCTTCGCCTCTTCGAGAAGACGAACAATGATGTTACTACTACTGCTTCTACAGTATCGAATCCACTGCCGCATGTCCGTCCACCACGAGCGGGACGGATAGCTTGTTGTAGAAGTACTACTAAGCAAAAGCCTGTCCTCGTTTGCAAGCAACCGTGCGCATGGGTGAGGGAGAAGGCGTGTAGTAAAATCAAGCTTCTCCTCGTTGTACGAGTTGACGCGACACATCATAGCACTGGCCCCACATGCTTGCCTCTAAACTTGGCTGAAAGACCCGCAGTGTACAATATATTTGCTGCAACCTCTAACATTTACCCACCACAAATTAAAATATATGTGGCCGTATGCATCGTTCTGATGCAGAGGCCGGGGAGTCCCCCCTTTTCGAAAAAAACAAATTAAAATATATATTCCTATCTTGACCAGATGAGCGTGCAAACTACAATCACCAGGGTGTCAGGTAGGGCCAGAAGACTATTTTATTTTTTTTTAAAACTTCGAGACAGCCACATAGCATGGAGCCGACCCCAACGATTTTAAGCTTACAGGCATGGTACACGCTATCCTAGACTACTCTACACATGAAACTGCCACACGAGCGTCCGGGCTGCGCTTGGCTCTTCGCCTCTTCGGGAAGTCGAACAATGATGAAGTACTACTGCACTGGAGGAGTACTACAGTACGCTTCTGGCCATCTGACACCGATTGAACTGCTGCATGTCCATCGCGTGCGGGAGGGAGAGCGTGTGGCGAAAGCTTCTCCTAGTCTTGCCAGCCACCACGCTCATGGGCGAGGGAGGGACGCTCCTGCCTTTGCGTGTATGACAGGTGGGCCCGACAGGTGTGTGGCCAACCTGTCATACAGCCAAAGGCAGGTGCAGTTAAGTCCGCGAGGGAGAGGATAATCAAACTTCTTGTTGATGTACGAGTTGACGGGACACATCAAAGCACTGCACTCGAGATATTTCAATAATTTGCGTTTACCGATGCATTAATTACAACGCATGCATGCATGCCGTGACTCTCCTTTTGATACTTGCATGTGTTGATTTAATGCACCTTGAAGTAGTATAAAATATGTGACGGTAAAGCTTTGTAATACCCCGGCCCAAGTCGAGAGATGGTTGTGCACGAGGAGGGCGAGATCATGCAGACCGAACAGGACCCGACGATGGAGCTCTCTAAGGTCTCGATGGACCTCACCGTGCTCCACTGCCCCTTGTGCCTCCGCCCCTTG
The DNA here is from genome assembly GCF_018294505.1 of Triticum aestivum. Taxonomy (NCBI): domain Eukaryota; kingdom Viridiplantae; phylum Streptophyta; class Magnoliopsida; order Poales; family Poaceae; genus Triticum; species Triticum aestivum. The sequence continues at coordinate 382,486,206 of NC_057799.1, read as the reverse complement.
ACGCCTCCAGTGTATGAGGTTCGAATACACCTTGTCCGTTCGGCTGATTGAGCAAGGTGCGGGTTTCTTGATTGATGTGATGTTTGATTGATTTCTGCAGTGCAAGGGAGGGCACCTGGCCCGCGCGGACTGCCGCATCCTTATATATTCATCAGTCTTGCTATAAGTCGCAGTAGATGCTATATAGGTCCGTCGGATCTTACATCAAGATCCGTGCTTTCAGATTTTCTTTTTTCTCTCTTAAATCTCAGTCGAGTGAGACATAGCCACGCCATTAAACAGAGGTTCGGGCGCCATTAATGGAGACCTTGGGAGAGAGGTGGACGGCAGATGGAGGTCAAAGGGCTCTCCTCCCGATAAGCACGCGCAGGGGTCTGATCGCACGCCTCTCGTACTCAAATAGCTACCCTGCACGACGCCTCCTAGCTAATAAAAAATGGGGATGCGTGGCGGCACGTAAATGGTACTAGTAAGTAGAACGCCCACGGTTTCAATAATACTTGTGTTTCCGATTGTAACGTGACAACACTTGTTCCAAAATGACTTTGTTGATTGTTAATGTGTGCGCCTTCCCAAATCAGACTGCAAATTTACCACAGCATGTTGGTGCCATGTCATGGCACCAAGCCAAGTTTCATTATTTTCATGCGTGTTTTGGATTTACAGGAATTAAAAAACTAAGTTTCTCAATGTTTCCAACCCAGCCACGACGCCCAGAATTTTGAATTTCATTCCCATTTCTTGCATGGAACCTAGAAATTTACCCGAGGACACACATGTGATTTTTCAACCAACTTTGGTGCACTGGAACATGTGCTTGTATTTCAAATTTGAATTATGCACACAAAGGTGACACGTTCCCTCCCAGAACCACGAGCCTTCTTGAGAGAAGCTCCGATTTGCAAGAAGCTTATACCAAAATTTGTTCCTATTCGGCCAATTTTTTTACCACGGCATGGTACTACCATGACATGACACCATGCCAAGTTTCATGATTTTAAAACCAAGTTTCTCAATGTTCTCGACCGAGCCACGATGCCCAGATGTTTGAATTTTATTCTCATTTTTTGCATGGGACCTACTCCCTCCTTCCATCTATATAGGGCCTAATGTGTTTTTCAAGACAACCTTTGACTATTGACAAGATTAATAGCACATGAGATGTATACTATGAAAATTATATTATTGGAAGCTCCTTTGTCATACAAATTTGAAGGTATGCTTTGTGTAAGTTGCATGTCATATATTATTGCTCTAACGTTTGGTCAAAGTTAGCCTCGAAAAACGCATTAGGACCTATATAGATGGAAGGAGGGAGTAGAAATTCACCCGAGGACAAAAATGTGATTTTTCAACCAACTTTGGTGCACGGGAGCATGTGCTTGTAGTTCAAATTTGAATTATGCACATTAAATACCAAAAACTCGAGTAATGTGTAAATAAGGCCAAACGAAGCCGGAATAATTCCAAAATTTAACAGGGCACTCATGTAGTTCTATGTTGCCTTTGTAAATAAACTCAAGGGGGACAACGTATATCGTTTCGCACTCAAAGGTGGCACGTTCCCTCTCAGAACCACGAGCCTTCTTGAGATAAGCTTCAGTTTGCAAGAAGCTTATACCAAAATCTGTTCCTATTCGGCCAATTTTTTTACCACAACATGGTAGTACCATGACATGACATCCATGCCAAGTTTCATGATTTTTAGACGTGTTTTGGATTTACAAGAATTTTAAAACCAAGTTTCTCAATGTTCTCGGCCGAGCCACGATGCCCAGATGTTTTAATTTTATTCTCATTTCTTGCATGGGACCTAGAAATTCACCCGAGGACACAAATGTGATTTTTCAACCAACTTTGGTGCACGAGAGCATGTGCTTGTAGTTCAAATTTGACTTATGCACATTAAATGACCAGAAACTCAATTAATGTATAAAAACGACAAAAACCCGGAATAATTCCAAAATTTAACAGGGCACTAATGTAGTTCTATGTTGCCTTTGTTAAGAAACTCAAGGGGGGCAGTGTATATCGTTTCACACTCATAGGTGGCACGTTCCCTCTTAGAACCACGAGCTTCCAAATCGGCCCAATTTTTTACCACAACATGTTAGTGCCATGACATGACACCATGCCAAGTTTCATGATTTCTAGGCGAGTTTTGGATTTACATGAATTTAAAATCAAAGTTTCTTGATGTTCTCGGCCGAGTCATGACGCCCAGATGTTTGAATTTCATTCTCATTTCTTCCATGGGACCTAGAAATTCAACCAAGGACACACATGTGATTTTTCAACCCACTTTGGTGCACCGGAGCATGTGCATGCAATTCATATTTAGATTATGCACATTAAAAGTCCAGAAACTCAATTAATGTATTAAGAGAGATCGATCGGCATCCATGCATATGTGCAGGAGAGGAATAAGGTTGGGAGAGAGACAGAGCTAGAGTGTTGGAGGGGGTGGTAGTGGAGTTGCTTCTAACAAATGGTGGGATAGGCTTGCTAGACAAACGGAGGGCACGCCCGCAATATCAATAAGAGAGGAGATGGCTGCTTGTTGTCTGTGCACGTGCGTGTGAGAGACGGGTCAGGAGGCATGCACGAATGATGAGGGGGGACGATGTGGCTGTGGTAAGCAGATGTAACTACATAGGAAGATCAATCGCCCTTTGTTAGAGAAAGGAGAGACATAACTTGTGAGGTACGTCGATCGATGGGGGGGTAGTTAAAGTCGACCTAGGTATATGTTGGGAGATCGAACGGTATACATGCATGTGTGTGTTAGAAGCAAATGAGGCACAAGGAGAAGGATAGAGAGAGAGGGATTGTAACATCCCCAGCATCACACTATAGTAATCCCTTATGACCAGTGCCAAGTCATCTTGTTTTACAAAGCTTAATCATGTTGGGATGATATCTCAACTCAAGTCCCTTCTCTGAGTTCTATTCAAATTCAAAGTGAAATTTGAAGTTGCACAAAACTTTCTAGAAAAATGTTCATCATTTAGCCAAAATTCCATAACATTTAATTGTTAAGGAAAACAACATCACCATTGAGCTAAGATGGACAGTAGCAATTATTTCACTTCAACTTCAGCATTTTTGAATGTCATTTTAATTGTGAAAAATGTAAATGACATTCCTTGGCCTCCAAACTTTTTGTGGCACTGGCTAAAAATGCCTTGGATTTTATGGGCCCAGTTCCATAATTTATTTAAGATATTTGGATGCCCAATTAACTTCCTTTCTTTCTCTGCTTCTTAAACAAAAAAAAAGAGAAAAGGAAAAGTAGAGGGGAGAGAAAGCCCCTGCCCCACTTGGGCTTCGACCCACCCAGCCAACCGACCCAGCCCAACTCCCCCTCCCCGGTCGTCTCCCCTGTTCCAGCGACCGCATCGCTACAGGGGCGAGACCCCGCCGGATCACCTCGCCGGCATCGCCGCGAGAGGATAAGGCCCCCACCTCCCGCGACGCCTCGGGCACCTCCCCTCCACTCCCCTCTCTCGCCTCCCAGATCCACGCGCTCCTCCCCCTCTCTGTATCGCTCGCCCGCCTCACCCGAGCGCCATCGCCGCCGTCCCACCTCGCATCACCGCGGCGACCGCCTCCCTCGTGCTCCTCCGACGTAACAAGCCGCTCCGCCGCGCTCCGCTACGTCGACTACGGCCACGAACGCGAGCTGGCAAGCCCCGCAACACCGGATCCCCGTCTTCTTCCTCCTCGGGTCGCCGGACGCAGCCGTCGTCGATTCGGCCTTCCCCTGCGCTCCTAACCTGTCGAGGGCCTTTCTTGCGCCGCGCGGTTAGCCCCTCTTCTTCTCCCCTCGCTCCCCTGGCCTCTTGCGCTACCATAGCCACCGTGCTGCCATGGCCGAGCTCGGCTCCGCCGAGCAGCTGGCCGCTGTCGTTGCCATGCTCGCCTGAGCACGGGAACATGCTCAGTGCAGCCCGCCGAGGCCGCCCGTGCCGCTTGCCCACCTCGTCGACCCCCCGTAGCACGATCCCGACGAGGTCCCGAACGCGACCACCGCCTCCACTCGTCGCCGACGCCGTTTCCGGCAGCTCCAGCTCCGGCCGGCCTCACCACGCGACGCGGCGGCATCTCCTCATTCGAACGCGCCAAGTCCCGGGCCAGAAGACCCCCTGTGCGCGATTCCTGGCAAAGTCCGGCGAGCCCCGCCGCTGTTTTGGTCGCCGCCGGCGAAACCCCGCCGCCGCCGATGTGGCACACCTGGGGCCCGCCTCTGGGTCACTGCCCGTGGCCCCCTGGCCCCAGTTGACCACGTTGACCGTGGTCAACTGTGCTGACTGGGCACACAGTGTCACTGACACGCGGGCCCCATCGCATATTTTGTTAAATAAACATTTTTCTAAATAAAAATGATTAGTTAAGCTAAATAGTCACTGACATGTGGGGCCCAGCTGTTAATTGACATCTTTTTAGTTAGTTTAAAGTTATGTTAATCCACTGTCTATGACAGGTGGGACCCACTGGTCAGTTTGACCAGTCAGCGGGTCTGTTGACCTGCTGATGTCATGCTGACACTCTGCCGACGTCATAATTCCTTTTCTGTTAATATTAATAATTTCAGAAAATACTTTAATCTTTAAAAATTCATAGAAATAAACTGTACCTCGGATGAAAATGTTTTCTATATGAAAGTTGCTCAGAAAAATCCAACGAATCCGAATACGCGCTCCGTTCATCTGTCACATGCCCTTAGTATGCTGAACATGGAACATTCCCCCTCCGGTCATCTGTCTGACACAGGTCCGAAACCGGGAACACCTTCCCGGTTGAATTCCCCCTTCACCCATATCATGTAGCCATACGTTAGGTCACACCCGGCACATCATATTGCCATGTTATGCTTTGTGATGCTATGTTTGCTTTATATTTACTGTTTCTTCCCCCTCTTCTCTCCGGTAGACCCCGAGACCGATGCTGCCCCTATGATCGACTACGTCGACGACGACCCCTCCTTGCCAGAGCAACCAGGCAAGCCCCCCCTTTGATCATCCCGATATCGCCCATTCCGTTCTCTCATGCTTGCATTAGATTTTGCTACTATTATTGTTTGCTCCTATTCTGATGCATAGCCTCTTTTGTAACCTGTTCATTGTTACCTACCTGCTTATCCTAAACTTCTTAGTATAGGTTGGTTAGTGATCCACCAGTGACCCCCACCTTGTCCTTGTTGCCCCTGCTTCATCATCGAAGACCCGATCAATGGGATCGAAGACCAGGCCCCGACACCGCACATCAATTCCCCTTAGTTGCTCGACACTACTGGGATACTATCGAGTGCCGAGGGTGAGGCCTCATCAGCACTTCTGATGTTAACCCGCTAGTGTAGTTATTCGGTCGTGGTCATCGAGGGTGATTCCGCCTTAACCACTTTCGATACGACTCTGTCGTGCAACCCCTCAAGCGTGAACCTCGAGGGTGGTCCCTCTTACGTTCACCTTGATGATTACATCAAGTGGAATTCACCGGGGGTGATTCCTCGGGTTTTCCCCTTGATGTTTGGACACACGGTTACTATGGTTACTATGACTTTACACTGAACCATGTTACTAAAGATGGGTCGACCCTGAGGGGTACCCGCACGAGCATAATTGCGAGTGATGTGGAGTCGGGTTGACCTGGAAGGTGCCCGCGAGAAAGTTACGAGGCGTGGCCGGGCATTCCTAGCCCTTGCCTCAAGTCCTCGAGACGGGGCGACGGGGTCACATCTTTCGTGAGTCTCTGCTTGTTACCGCGCATTCCTAATCCACTACAATTTGGATATTTGATCCGAGGAGCCTCTGGCCTGATAGCACTAACCATCACGCGGGCATAGTATGGGCGTTCTGCGTCGTATGCATCAGCCGAAGCTTAATAGACGTCATGCGACTGAGCGGCGCGCGCCGGGTTGGACTGGTAAGCTCCCGCCTTTTTGAAGAAGGTAGCTAGGTCTGCTCACCGGCCGCCCACGCAACGTGCCGGAGTTCCCGGGGTGATGGCCCATGACCCTTGGGGGCATAGGTTTAGTCTGGCGTGCTTGACCTCTCTATTAAGCCTAGGTCGGGTTGCGGCGTATTGTTTGGCCGAGGTCGGGCATGACCCAGGAAAGTGTGTCCGGCCGGAGTTAATCGAGCGTGGTGGGTAAGTTGGTGCACCCCTGCAGGGAAGAAAACATCTATCGATAGCCTGTCCTACGGTAACGGACACTTGGAGTTGTATCCTGATCGATACAACTAGAACTGGATACTTGAGATGAGACTTGGATATGAGATGATAACTGGATAGTATGGCTCTGGGATTGCTTTCTCGCAGGGAGTCGAGAAAGGATCTCTGGACGAGGTTGATAACACTACTACTACTTTAGTTATGCTACTCTACTCCCTCCTGTTGCTGCAACATGGTGGTTTCCAGAAGATGCTAGTCTTCGATAGGACTAGGCCTTCTCTCTATTCTGGCATTTCTGCGGCCCAGTCCACATATATAACCTTCCTTTGATAATGTTGCATATGTAGTGTAGATCCTTGCTTGCGAGTACTTTGGATGATTACTCACGGTTGCTTTGCTCCCCCTTTGCCCCTTTCTTCTTCTTTCCGGTTGATGCAACCAGATGTCGGAGCCCAGGAGCCAGATGCCACCGCCGATGCCTACTACTACGTGGAGACCGTCGACGACCAGGAGTAGTTAGGAGGCTCCCAGGCAGGAGGTCGTGCCTCTTCGATCGTGTTGCTTTTGTGCTAGCCTTCTTAAGGCATCCCTGTTCAACTTATGTCTGTACTCAGATATTGTTGCTTCCGCTGACTCTTATGTAATCGAGCTTATGTATTCGAGCCCTCGAGGCCCCTGGCTTGTAATATAAAGCTTGTATTATTTTATTTGTGTCTAGAGTTGTGTTGTGATATCTTCCCGTGAGTCCTTGATCTTGATCGCACACATTTGCGTGTATGATTAGTGTATGATTGAATCGAGGGCGTCACAGGGATGCATGTAGGAGGTGGTACGAGAGGCATACTATATCGAGGGGGAGGAGTGTGCGAGTACGAGAACGATGAAAAGAGTGGTGGGAGTGAGGCATGGACGGTGACAAGAGAAGAGGGGAAGCTTGTGTTTGTGCTAGGCACACCTGGCTAGAGAGGCATATCGATCGATGTGTGCCATAAAGAAGGAGCTGGGGGCCTACACACACCGTGGGTGAACGACCTAAAGTGAAAAGACGAATTTGCGCGATGGAGCTAGAGAATGCTGAGGGAGGGTGAGAGGGATGCGGGCGTGTGCATGCACAAGAGAAAGTTAGCGCTAGCTACAAAGATAAGAGGGTTGCGTGGGTGTAAAAGACGAATAGAGATCATATATACTTCATTATAAAAAGCGAATTCGGATATTTGAAGAATTTATCATAGTGTTTCAAACCGACGCATGTGTGAATATATATAACGGTGATACACATGGTGTGGTTATGAACATGTTATACTACATTTAATATATTTTATCTCTACTCTTATAAAAAACAGAGTTGTTGATGATGGTGTGCCTGCCATCCTGCATTATAGGCCGTCCGATTTACATCTGGCGGATAGCAAGGAAACTATGATGGTTGAAGTTGGCAACAATCATGATTGTAGATTCTTATTGAAATAGAGAAACGAATTCAGATTTAGTTTGAATTGCAGCGGTAGTATAGACATTTGGAATGCACTAAAATGTTGGTATGAGTAGGTTACATGCATTATACAGCAAGTGAAAAAATTTAATCGGACATAACATGGACTCATACTCCCTCCTTCCATCTATATAGGGCGTAATGAGATTTTTAAGACCGCCTTTGACTATTGACAAGATTAATAGTACATGACATGCACAATGTGAAAATTATATCATTGAAATAACCTTTCACTGACGAATTTAACGGTGTGCTTTGTGTAAGTTGCATGTCATATATCATTGCTCTAATATTTGGTCAAAGTTAGCATCGAAAAACGCATTAGGACCTATATAGATGGAAGGAGGGAGTAGCTTTGAATAGCATTTGTATAGTAAAACGGGGCAAGACTCTCCCTTTGTGTGGCGTGAATAGTTTTATTTTTTTCGTTTTCTTTTTGGCTGAGGGAAGTGCGAATTGATTTGGTACGTACAAGTACAATATTACTACATGTTAGGCTTGTCCGTAAAATTCAACCCGCGTCTTGTTATATCCCGAAAATTCAGATATCGTGTTCCCAAAACTGGCGCCTTCACAACCCGCGCCTTGCTATCCCGAAATTACAACGCGCGCGAAAACTCCCTCCAGCTGCCAAATCCCGACACGCGAAATCCCCCTTCTAACCCTGAGCCGAAAGGGCCGCTAGTTCAAATCGTTGGGGGGGTACTTTTGTAACACACCCTACATTTTGGACAAGCGCGTCCCTAAGTCATGCTTCACCCCCTCCCATCGCCCCCTTTTCACCATTCGAAATCCCAGGCCGCCATAACCTCTCCGCTCCAGCCGCGAAACCCCACCCTCCTCCGCCCGCCACATCACCGCTGCCCAGCCGGAGCCTCTTCCCCGAGGACGTAGTCCACCGCAACAGCTCGACGTCCCTCATCCACCTCCCCGAATGAGGATCCGTCGTCCATCTCGCCGTCCCGCCGGTTCAGTCGCCCCGTCCTCCACCTCCAAGGAGCTGCTCCGACGATCGCCTTGTTTATCGCGGCTGCTCCATCCCCACAGCGCCGCCTTAACCTGCTCCACCAGAACCGCAGCATCCTCATCGACTCCTCGGACAAAGCCGAGGCCTACTCGGCGCCACCAAAGAGGCTGTACACTCATCGCATCACACCTTCTCCTTAACTCGACCTCCCGGCGCCAACGGTGCTCCATCCCGCACCCCCATGGAGCGGCTACCTTGAAGTCGGCGCCGCGGGCGACATCTCCACGGCGGCTCTCCCCCAGTGCGAGGCCCCTTCGGTGGCGGCGGCCATACCAGCCGGATCTGCTGCTGCTGCTCCGGCTCTCGCTCGCTCGCTCGCGCTGCTGCTGCTGCTGCTGCTCCGGCTCTCGCTCGATCGCTCGCCCACCCAGCTGCTACTGCTGCTCTGCTCCGATTAAGCCACACTTCAGTCGACTGAATTGACTTTTGGGTCAGTCAATTTTCAGGGGTTGGGGGGCTCGTTGGAGTTAAGGAAGAAC
>NC_057799.1:382431463-382476720 GCF_018294505.1 Triticum aestivum | reverse complement strand
GAGTTGTTTCGGGGCGGCGAGGCGGCGCTGGGGCCGGCGGTTCGGCCGGTGGTGGCTGGCGGCTCAGGGGGGTGCAGGTTGAAGATGAACTGCAGGCCCTCCCTAAACTACATGTCAAGTGCCTCTTTCCTACCATTGCGTTCAGATTCGACAGTAGCATTTAGATTCCACAGTAAATTTCAGTTTCGATAGTTAAGTTCAGAGTCAACAGTTTTTACCTCATCTGTTGTAGTCAGGTGGTTTTTGGTGATGTTAATTTTACATCCATTTTACATCATCTATTGGAGATGCTATTAGAATCCCACTTGAGATTGACGATGTCTGTCTTGTGCTGCTTCAGCCTTGACGTCTTACGGCTCACCGGAGCTGCTCCAACGACAGAATGATCCATCACAATAGAGCAGTGCCCTGGACACCGTCTACAGATTCCTCAGATCTTCCTCCACTCCTCCAACAGCCACCTCTGCCTCAACTGCTTCAGCGACCAACCCAATGATGTTGAGGTCGACACGGCTACGGCAAAGAGGTTGTACACTTGTTGCATCACTTATTACTATACATTCACGTCGATCCATTAGGGCTATTTTGGTTCAACGGAAAAACGTCGATCCACTAGTTGTTACCATCACTCTAAATTTTTGCATGCTCTCCTTACATAATCTCACCATATTTTTTTCGTATGCATGTCAGATATTGTACACAGTCATGATGAACATGTAGAGAAAAAGAGAAGAGTTTTGCACGGCAATACAATGTCATGCAGACATTGCTCCATGGTGGGTTCAATGGCAAACCCTCCCCACCCCTCTCCAGATTGTAATCCAGAGGAAGATATCTGTTCTGAGGCGGATTCAGACGCCGCTGACCACTCCTATTTACCCCCCAAGGTGTTTGCTCTACCTTGGCATGATGATGTTAGTCATATCATGCATATGTTGCCTTGCAGTGCCTACTTTTGACATCATATATGTCATCTGCTTAGTTTAGACATGTTCTGTAATGCCACCTGTTTAGTTTCTATATCATATATGGGAATTATGCAGTCTCATGTCTTTTAGCCAGCCATAATATATGTGAAATGTGCAATGCCATCCTGTTTAACCAGGCATCATATATTTGAATGATATCTTGCCCATCCTTTTCTTCATTACATTTCCATTTGTCGACAATGTTTGTACATTAAACTACTCTTCCTGTGAATCAACCATTTGGGTGGGAGATGGAAAAATCTGGAGTGAAAACAAGGCCTTCAGAGCAGACAGTGCTACCTGTCGAAGCAGATCTCTTGTTGGGTCCCGATAGCTCCTCAGAGATGGATTCAGAGACAGATGACCAGTCCTATTCCCCCACTGAGGTGTATGCTCTAACTTGGCACGGTTATACTGCTCATATCATGCATACGATGTCTTGCATTGCATAGTTTAGACATCATATACACAATATTCAACACCATGTTCTTAGTTCAGACATCATATCGAATGCCCTCTGTTTAGCATATAAATCACATATGTGAATTAAATGATGCGATCCTGATTACTTAGATAACATGTAGGTGAATTATGTCATGCGATCCTGTTTAGTTATTCATCATATCTTTGAATTATGTTATGCTATGCTATCCAGTTTAGATAGACATCATATATGTGAAATTATGTCATGCTATCCGTTTTAGTTAAACAATATACATGTCAACTATTTCATGCCCTCTTTTTTCCACACTATCTATTGCATTTGTCTCTCATACAATGTCTGTACATTCAACTATGTTTCCTGTTTATCAGCCATTTGAATTGGAGCGGGTGATGCCAGTATCTAGCGGACTAAAAACACGGTCTTCAAATAAAACAATGCTACCTCTTGGTGGAGATAGCACCCCGGTTGTACATGCACAAGAACCAGCCCTACCACACATAACCCAAACTCTCGCAGATTGTACCCCTACTGCGATGGACAGAGAACCAGCTTCACCCAATCTAACCCCAACCCCAGCCGATAGTAACCCAGTTCCTGTTGACACAACACCATCTCCACCACAGAGCTCCCAAACAAGAGCAGTTAGTAAGGAAGCTCCAGTGCCCAAAGGGCCAGTACTATCACGGCGAACCCCAACTCCACCAGTTAGTACGCCTATTCCTGTGGAGGAAGCACAACCAGCTAGTCGTAGTTTATCATCTATCGCATTTGATCTTGTTAAATCGTATGTGCGTATCTTCCCATCTTGGAAATATTATACTGAAGATGAAGGAAAATGCCAGTTGCAGGTGTTTGTCCAGGAGTTATGTGTAAGTAATGTTATTCATGGCAATTACTTTGTTTCGTCCCATACATCCTACCTCCATGATGGTTATAATACAGCAAATTTTCCCATTTTTCTCTATAGAGAAGGACCGATTTGGAAACTCAGGATGAGGTAACCGGTGCTAATACCTCTGCTATCTTCAAGAATGCTTGGTGGCAGTATCGGAATTACCTGAAGAAATCGTACTTCACCGGCAAAGAAACTCATCAAATTCCCTTACGTTCTCCTGAGACACATTTACTGGACGATGACTGGGAACGCCTTGTTCTGTACTGGTCCCGAACCAATAATGTGGTAAGGTCTATGAGCTCATTTTCTATTTTTAAGTATTATATTCTTGCGTCTTACTGTACTCTGTTCATGTAGAACAAGTGCCTAAACCTGAAGAACAATTGTTCTAATTTAAGATTCCATTGCTATCATAGTTCAAAAAAGCGCTAGGCGTTAATTATGCGTTTTGCTACCGCCTTGCGCTTTACTGACCAAAGCGCATGCTTATGCGCAGTTATGCACAGATTATGCGTAGTTATGCGCAATGCGTTTTGCCAACGCCTAGAGCCTAGCCTTTTTTAACTATGATTGCTTTGCTCTTGTATCACTGTATTTACTCATACAAACTTATTTTTAAATTGAAGGATCCAATCAAAACTCCAATGGCACAGCAGGTATGTTCACAGATCTTTCTTTAACAGGTTTGCTCTTATCAATGGCTCTGTTGATTTCAATTTCAATTGTGTATACAGTTGACTTTCATATCATGCACATTACTAGCATCACAACAGAGCCAATAGTGTTGTTGTACATGTAGACCCGTGGTACCCATCTGAAATCTTGTTGTGCCGTGTAGTTTCCCACGCTTTGTATTCTTTCACTGCTGCTTTGTCTTGAACTGATATGATTTGAACCATGTCTCTATTTTGATTTGGCAAGACAATGCAGTGACCATAGGACATAGATATATGTTTGTTTGATGCTTTTATTATGTACTAGTACTTGGCAATAGAAGACTTGGTAGTTTAATCCTGTCCACCTTACTAATGAACTGGTTCACCAAAATGAGTTTCATATACTAGTACATGCTAAACTTGTTATGTGTCTGCTTGTTTCTTCTTTTAGAATGCTGACAGAATATTGGGGAAGAGTGCCTTATTAAGCAATGGTAAAGGAAGTAATGCAGATAAGGTTCAGGATAGTGACACATCCTTGTCGGTCTCCAACAAAGCTGATAAAACAACTAAGGAAGACTATCTTGAAGATAGCGAGACAACCCCAAAGTCCTGTCTTGGTTTAGTGTTCAAGTTACTGGCCACTACCGCTTGCACAAGCTATTCAAACTCACTGTCTAAATCAGTTCGGTTTCTTGAGTCTCAACTACAAGCTGAAAGACATCGATCAGCTGTGCTGCGACAAGAAGCGGAAGGACTGCGGAAGTCCCTGGAGCATTCAGATGCATACTTTCTGGTGCAACAGCAAGCGTTGGAGGATTTTAGCGCCAAACAGGACAAAGCTAATCAGCTTGCTAAGCTTATTGCCAGCATGGTGGATACCCAGGATAACGTTTCTTGAGCTCTTCTGAAGTTGTTTCAGTTATGCTCTTGTTTTGCTGCCGCGTTTATTTGCACTGGAGGCCAATTTTGACGGCCAGTGTATATAATGTGATGCTTTGTTCCCTATATTTGCACTGGTGGCGAACTTTGATGCCCAGTGGATGTAATATGTGTAATAGCGGTAATAGGCTAGCGTTAATTGCTTGCTTATTTATTTCCTTATTGTCTTGTTTAGTTGTTTGCTTGTAGTCACTGCAGTTCTTTTTCTGTTTTTTTCTAGTGGCCACAATAGCCTATTTTTGGTAACTAGGCCAAAATAATCGTGGCAACACACGGACTGTTGTAACCATGGGCCTCCTACAGGCCGTATGATCCATGGGCCTTCGTCCGGCCGTAGGATCCATCGGCCTTCTATACAAGCCTTAGGGTCCATGGGCCCTCTACGGGCCGTAGGGTCCATGGGCCTTCTACGGGCCGTATGATCCATGGGCCTTCTACGGGCCATACTATCCATGGGCCTCATACGGGCCGTAGGATCCATGGGCCTTCTACGGGGCGTATCATCATTTCGCCAATCATGGGCCATACTATTCATGGACCATAACGGGCCGTTAATAGGCCGTATATGATAACTCTATGAAAACAGCCCAACGGGTTTTTTTGACATGAAAACGGCCCAACGTATTAACGGTCCACAAACGGGCCGACTGTAACGACGGGCTAAATTTGGCCCACAAGCAGAAAATGACAGTAACGGGCCGTATGTAACCGAATGCTGCAAATGAGCCCAAGAATCAATGGGCCCTGAGAAGGCCGAAAGATAACTTGGGCTGGAAACGGCCCAATGGAATAACGAGCCGTTAATGGGTATAAAGTGATACACTGTTCATTACGGGCCAGTTTCACCACGGGCCGTTAATGGGCCAAGAGTTACAAAGGTCCTCATATGGGCCGAAAGAAGTCATGGGCCACACATTGGTCCGGAAGTTAAAACGGGCTGAATCATATTGGACGGCCCAGATGACGCTACTGGGCCTAATTCGGATAGGGCGTAATGGGCCTTGGGTTAGCGGGCTGTAAATGGGCTATATGCGAACATGCCGTTAACAGGCTTTCCGTGGGCCGGCCCGCCACCTTTTGACCAAGTCAAACGGGCCGGCCTTTTCACAGGAATGGGCCTCTGTTGGGCCGTGCCACGTGTCGCCGTATCATAGGCGCCTTCGGTCCAATGAGCGGATGGCATCTGTCCCAACGGTGAGCCGGCACGTGTTTCCTCCAGCCAATGATGATTTTACACGTGGAAAATCCCCACTGGTCGGGGCTGTTAACGGGTTATCGGATCCAAAACCCGACTCGATAGCTTAACGGCATTCCGTTATGGTGGATGCCACGTGTCGGTCACCCTTGACGAAAGCACTTCTGTGACGCGCGATTTATCGTCATGGAAGTGGACACTTCCGTGATGATAATTTTGGTAATGTCATGGAACACTTCTACGACAGCACAGGTATGACTATCTTGATTCTGTCATAAATTTGTCATGGATGTACATGCATGACAAAAAATGCGACCTACTGTGACAAACACGTATCATCACAGAAGTGTATTTTTTTGTAGTGCATGACACGCTAGGTCAGTACATTGAATGTACTTGCAAGCTCACAACAAGCATAAACATGATGACAAACAATATCATGATAATTAACCAATTGAATCATTAATGCAAAATCATATTAGGAATGCAGTGATCATGATGTCGTGACTTAAGTCCCTCGGACTTGCTTACCAAACGGTGATCTCTCTTGGACCACAAACGGACCAACATCTTGGTCTTTAATTGGGTTACCTCATAACCAAACGGTGATCTTACTCGGATCACAAACTGACCAACAACTTGGCCTCCAGCATCAAGATGATTTCTCAACCATCCTCTCCCTAACAGTGCAAGGTTATTATCTTAGTGTGCAAAATTATTTAAACGTTGATCCATGGTGTGACCTACTTTCGAGCGTGTCCGTAATCGTGGACTCGGCTATCGATAGATTTAATACACTCTGCAGAGGTAGTGCACTGTACCCACACCACGGAACCCATGGCCTCGCACTCCCATTCGGGTGGACCAACAACATTCCGACAGAACCCCTCCATTGCCATGACACTCTCCCGGCCACTCCGACTCACTCCCCACTGGGCTAAGTCCTGGGTGGCCCCGTGCCTACCAAAGACACCAACGTCCATCGTCGTGGCAAAACATAAACGGTCCCAACGGGGACAAGGTACCATAACAACAACGGGCACACAAGGTTATGTCTGCTTACCGGGCCAGGGTAACGCACGCCCATAACCTTCTCTCGTTGGAGGCACCGACCAGAGGCATGACAACAGACCGAATAAAGGCCTTCCCACAAAGGCAAATGTGGTTGCACTAGGGAAAAGCTCGATTCAGTGGCACCATGACCCGATCAACGATATGTTCAACTTGAATTATTATCAGGTCCAACTTAAAGTGAAAGTAACCGGTGTCATGATATGCCATGAAAATGCAACACTAATATATATGCACCACATATCATCGGAAATAACTGGGTCAACTTCATCAAATACTAAGCATAGATATCAATAACTCATAACACCTCTCTGGTTATGTTTATTTAGCAAATTAACCATGACAATATCTTAGCATAATTCTTTTCTCACTCAAGAAAATATTAAGCCAACTAATTCTTTTTCATAAACAAATTACTTCTTCATAATCAAATATTACTTCTAATGACTTAAACTAGCTTAGTTAGTTTTAAACTTCTATAAACTAAACATATCAACTTAAACAAGCATCCAACAGAATATATATATATATATATATTTAAGTGATTTAAATGCATGGATTAAATCATTTGTTCAAGTTGAAAAATCACAAATATTGCAATGACACCATGAAAATGTTGGTGTGGCTTGCCTTAGTATAGATGAGGTTCACACTCCTCCTGGTGATCCTCACGACAAGCTTCACCTTCTGAAAACAATTATAAACATAAAAAGAAAACAACAAGAACCACTCTGAAATTCACCAGAAAATCTAGACAATAGAGAAAAATCTCATTTTTGGTGAGCTGCTAGATCTTTTCATTAAGAACACAATGCAAAAAGAATCAATTCATTTGGACTTATGGTTAAAAAGTTGTAGCTGTTTGAAGCTCTCTGGAGTAATTTGAATTTGATTTAAATAAAAACAGAACTGGGGGGGGGTGACGTCGAAGGCGTAAACCCCGTGGGGCGCCTTCACTCGTACCGCTTCAGGCGCGGCCAGAGTGGCTGACAGCGGGCCCCGCTAGTCGGGTGAGAGGGAGGGGGAGAGGGAAACACAACACGGCGGAGCTTTGCCGGAGCACACGCTAGCGAGGAGGGCATCTTGGCCCGAGCTAGAGGGATAGATCGAAGGACAAGATGAGGCGCACCTGGCCGTACCCGTAGGTTAGCTAGGGGTGGTCAGACGGCGTCGGAACGGACTTCTCCAGCGGCGACAGAGAGCAGAGGTCGCCGGAGTTGGGGACGACGGCGACCAGAGGCTGCACCAGTGGCTCCAACCGGGTCGGACGGCACCACCGGAGCACATCGGAGGCTCTGGAAGAGTGGCCCGAGCCTGGAGGGGCTGGAGCTATGGAGATGACCCGAGGGGATCGCCGGCGAGCTCAAACTCGGGGACAGCGGCCCCAGGCCTTCCCGGCCGGGCTACGGCTTCCTACTGGCTTGTGGAGTGTGTGAGATGAGCTGGTGATACTCGAGAGGGCTGGGGAGGGCTGTATTTATAGCCGAGCGAGGTGAGGGGTTTGGGCTCCGCCAGAGGACACCTGGACACGGCGCCCGACGACGAACGGCGTCAGTGAGTGATACGTCTCCAACGTATCTATAATTTTTGATTGTTCCATGCTATATTATATTCTGTTTTGGACATTATTGGGCTTTATTATACACTTTTATATTATTTTTTGGGACTAACCTATTAACCGGAGGCCCAGCCCAGAATTGCTGTTTTTTGCCTATTTCAGAGTTTCGCAGAAAAAGAATATCAAACGGAGTCCAAACAGAATGAAACCTTCGGGAACGTGATTTTCGGAACGAACGTTATCCAGAGGACTTGGACCCTACGTCAAGACATCAACCAGGAAGCCACGAGGTAGGGGGCGCGCCTACCCCCCAGCCGCTCCCACCACCCTCGTGGGCCCCACGTTGCTCCACCAACGTACTTCTTCCTCCTATATATACCTACGTACCCCAAACTACCAGATACGGAGCCAAAAACCTAATTCCACCGCCGCAACCTTCTGTACCCGTGAGATCCCATCTTGGGGCCTGTTCCGGAGCTCCACCGGAGGGGGCATCGATCACGGAGGGCTTCTACATCAACACCATAGCCTCTCCGATGATGTGTGAGTAGTTTACCTCAGACGTTCGGGTCCATAGTTATTAGCTAGATGGCTTCTTCTCTCTTTTTGTATCTCAATACAATGTTCTCCCCCTCTCTCGTGGAGATCTATTCGATGTAATCTTCTTTTTCGGTGTGTTTGTTGAGACCGATGAATTGTGGGTTTATGATCAAGTTTATCTATGAGCAATATTTGAATCTTCTCTGAATTCTTTTATGTATGATTGGTTATCTTTGCAAGTCTCTACGAATTATCAGTTTGGTTTGGCCTACTAGATTGATCTTTCTTGCAATGGGAGAAGTGCTTAGCTTTGGGTTCAATCTTGCGGTGTCCTTTCCCAGTGACAGTAGGGGCAGCAAGGCACGTATTGTATTGTTGCCATCGAGGATAACAAGATGGGGTTTATATCATATTGCATGAGTTTATCCCTCTACATCATGTCATCTTGCTTAAAGTGTTACTCTGTTCTTATGAACTTAATACTCTAGATGCATGCTGGATAACGGTCGATGTGTGGAGTAATAGTAGTAGATGCAGGTAGGAGTCGGTCTACTTGTCTCGGACGTGATGCCTATATACATGATCATACCTAGATATTCTCATAACTATGCTCAATTCTGTCAATTGCTCAACACTAATTTGTTCACCCACTGTAAATACTTATGCTCTTGAGAGAAGCCACTAGTGAAACCTATGGCCCCCAGGTCTATTTTCCATCATATTAAATCTCCCGACAACAAGCTATTTCTGGTGTCGTTTTTATTTTACTCTCTTTACTTTGCATCTTTATCATAAAAATACCAAAAATATTATCCTATCATATCTATCAGATCTCACTCTCGTAAGTGACCGTGAAGGGATTGACAACCCTTTATCGCGTTGGTTGCGAGGATTTATTTGTTTGTGTAGTTGCGAGGGACTCGTGCGTGGCCTCCTACTGGATTGATACCTTGGTTCTCAAAAACTGAGGGAAATACTTACGCTACTTTGCTGCATCACCCTTTCCTCTTCAAGGGAAAACCAACGCGGTGCTCAAGAGGTAGCAAGAAGGATTTCTGGCGCCGTTTCCGGGGAGGTCTACGCAAAAGTCAACACACCAAGTACCCATCACAAACCCTTATCTCCCGCATTACATTATTTGCCATTTGCCTCTCGTTTTCCTCTCCCCCACTTCACCCTTGCCGTTTTATTTGCCCTATCTTTTCCGTTTGCCTCTTTTTGCCCGTCTCTAATTTGCTCGTGTGTTGGATTGCTTGCTTGTCACAATGGCTCAAGATAATACTAAATTGTGTGACTTCACCAATACCAACAACAATGATTTCCTTAGCACTCCGATTGCTCCTCTTACCGATACTGAATCTTGTGAAATCAATGCTGCTTTGTTGAATCTGGTCATGAAAGATCAATTCGCTGACCTTCCTAGTGAAGATGCCACTACCCATCTAAATCACTTTGTTGATTTGTGTGATATGCAAAAGAAGAAACATGTGGATAATGATATTGTTAAATTGAAGCTATTCCCTTTTTCGCTTAGAGATCGTGCTAAAGCTTGGTTTTCGTCTTTGCCTAAAAATAGTATTGATTCTTGGAATAAGTGCAAAGATGCTTTTATCTCTAAATATTTTCCTCCCGCTAAGATCATCTCTCTTAGAAACGACATTATGAATTTTAAGCAACTTGATCATGAACATGTTGCACAAGCTTGGGAGAGGATGAAATTAATGATACGTAATTGTCCTACACATGGTTTGAATTTATGGATGATCATAGAAATTTTTTATGCCGGATTGAATTTTGCTTCCAGAAATCTTTTTGATTCGGCCGCGGGAGGCACTTTTATGGAAATCACTTTAGGAGAAGCTACTAAACTCCTAGATAATATTATGGTTAATTATTCTCAATGGCACACTGAAAGATCTACTAATAAAAAGGTGCATGCGATAAAAGAAATTAATGTTTTGAGTGGAAAGGTGGATGAACTTATGAAATTATTTGCTACTAAGAGTGTTTCTTCTGATCCTAATGATATGCCTTTGTCTACTTTGATTGAGAATAATAATGAATCTATGGATGTGAATTTTGTCGGTAGGAATAATTTTGGTAACAACACGTATAGAGGAAACTTTAATCCTAGGCCTTATCCTAGTAATTCCTCTAATAATTATGGTAATTACTACAACAATTCTGATGGAAATTTTAATAAGATGCCTTCTGAATTTGAGGCTAGTGTTAAGGAATTTATGAATTCGCAAAAGAATTTCAATGCTTTGCTTGAAGAAAAATTGCTTAAAGTTGATGAATTGGCTAGGAACGTTGATAGAATTTCTCTTGATGTTGATTCTTTAAAACTTAGATATATTCCTCCTAAGCATGATATCAATGAGTCTCTCAAAACCATGAGAATTTCCATTGATGAGTGCAAAGAAAGAACCGCTAGGATGCGTGCTAAGAAAGATTGCTTTATGAAAGCGTGTTCTTCTAGTTTCTATGAAAATAAAGATGAAGATCTAAAGGTTATTGATGTGTCCCCTATTAAATCTTTGTTTTGCAATATGAATCTTGATAATGATGGGACTGAATATGAGCCACCTTTACCTAGAAGGCGTTCCAGAAATTCGGAGTCTTTAGATCTTGATGCTAAAATTGATAAAAGTGGGATTGAAGAGATCAAAACATTAGATATTAATGAACCCACTATTTTGGATTTCAAGGAATTTAATTATGATAATTGCTCTTTGATAGATTGTATTTCCTTGTTGCAATCCGTGCTAAATTCTCCTCATGCTTATAGTCAAAATAAAGCTTTTACTAAACATATCGTTGATGCTTTGATGCAAACTTATGAAGAAAAACTTGAGTTGGAAGTTTCTATCCCTAGAAAACTTTATGATGAGTGGGAACCTACTATTAAAATTAAAATTAAAGATCATGAATGCTATGCTTTGTGTGATTTGGGTGCTACTGTTTCCATGATTCCAAAGACTTTGTGCGATTTGTTAGGTTTCCGTGATTTTAATGATTGCTCTTTAAATTTGCACCTTGCGGATTCCACCATTAAGAAACCTATGGGAAGAATTAATGATGTTCTTATTGTTGCAAATAGGAACTATGTGCCCGTAGATTTTATTGTTCCTGATATAGATTGCAATCCTTCATGTCCTATTATTCTTGGTAGACCTTTCCCTAGAACGATTGGTGCAATTATTGATATGAAGGAAGGGAATATTAGATTCCAATTTCCATTAAAGAAAGGCATGGAACACTTCCTAGAAAGAAAATAAAATTACCATATGAATCTATCATGAGAGCCACTTAAGGATTGCCTACCAAAGATGGCAATACCTAGATCTATCCTTGCTATTATGCCTAGCTAGGGGCGTTAAACGATAGCGCTTGTTGGGAGGCAACCCAATTTTATTTTTAGTTTTTTTCTTTTTGCTTCTGTTTAGGAATAAATCTTTGTTCTATCCTCTGGTTATATGTGTTTTTATGTTTTAATTAGTGTTTGTGCCAAGTTAAACCTATAGGATCTTCTTGGATGATAGTTATTTGATCTTGCTGTAAATTCCAGAAACTTTCTGTTCACGAAAATAATTGTTAAAAATCACCAGAACGTGATAAAATATTGATTCCAATTGCTGCTGATCAATAAACAAATTTTCTAGGTCGTCCTATTTTTGCTGAATTTTTGGAGTTCCAGAAGTTTGAGTTAGTTACAGATTACTACAGACTGTTCTGTTTTTGACAGATTCTGTTTTTCGTGTGTTGTTTGCTTATTTTGATGAATCTATGGCTAGTAAAGTAGTTTATAAACCATAGAGAAGTTGGAATACATTAGGTTTAACACAAATATAAATAAAGAATGAGTTCATTACAGTACCTTGAAGTGGTCTTTTGTTTTCTTTCGCTAACGGAGCTCACGAGATTTTCTGCTGAGTTTTGTGTTGTGAAGTTTTCAAGTTTTGGGTAAAAGATTTGATGGATTATGGAACAAGGAGTGGCAAGAGCCTAAGCTTGGGGATGCCCATGGCACCCCAAGATAATCTAAGGACACCTAAAAGACATAGCTTGGGGATGCCCCAGAAGGCATCCCCTCTTTCGTCTACTTCCATCGGTAACTTTACTTGGAGCTATATTTTTATTCACCACATGATATGTGTTTTGCTTGGAGCGTCTTGTATGATTTGAGTCTTTGCTTTTTATTTTACCACAATCATCTTTGCTGTACACACCTTTTGAGAGAGACACACATGATTCGGAAATTACTAGAATACTCTATGTGCTTCACTTATATCTTTTGAGTTATATAGTTTTTGCTCTAGTACTTCACTTATATCTTTTAGAGCACGGTGGTAACTTTTGTTTTATAGAAACTATTATTCTCTCATGCTTCACTTAGATTATTTTGAGAGTCTTAAATAGCATGGTAATTTGCTTAAATAATCCTAATATGCTAGGTATTCAAGACTAGTAAAAACTTTCTTACGAGTGTGTTGAATACTAAGAAAATTTTGATGCTTGATGATAGTTTTGAGACATGGAGGTAGTGATATTAAAGTTGTGCTAGTTGAGTAGTTGTGAATTTGATAAATACTTGTGTTGAAGTTTGCGAGTCCCGTAGCATGCACGTATGGTAAACGTTATGTAACAAATTTGAAACATGAGGTGTTCTTTGATTGTCCTCCTTATGAGTAGCGGTCGGGGACGAGCGATGGTCTTTTCCTACCAATCTACCCCCCTAGGAGCATGCGCGTAGTGCTTGGTTTTTGATGACTTGTAGATTTTTGCAATAACTATGTGAGTTCTTTATGACTAATGTTGAGTCCATGGATTATACGCACTCTCACCTTTCCATCATTGCTAGCCTCTTCGGTACCGTGCATTGCCCTTTCTCACGTTGAGAGTTGGTGCAAACTTCGCCGGTGCATCCAAACCCTGTGATATGATATGCTCTTTCGCACATAAACCTCCTTATATCTTCCTCAAAACAGCCACCATACCTACCTATTATGGCATTTCCATAGCCATTCCGAGATATATTGCCATGCAACTTTCCACCGTTCCATTTATCATGACACGTTCATCATTGTCATGTTGCTTTGCATGATCATGCAGTTGACATAGTATTTGTGGCAAAGCCACCGTTCATAATTCTTTCATACATGTCACTCTTGGTTCATTGCATATCCCGATACACCGCCGGAGGCATTCATATAGAGTCATACTTTGTTTTAGTATCGAGTTGTAATCATTGAGTTGTAAATAAATAGAAGTGTGATGATCATCATTTTCTAGAGCATTGTCCCAAGTGAGGTAAAAAAATAGAAAGGCCATAAAAAAGAGAAGGCCCAAAAAATGAGAGAAAAAGAGAGAAGGGACAATGCTACTATCCTTTTTACTGCACTTGTGCTTCAAAGTAGCACGATAATCTTCATGATAGAGAGTCTCTTGTTTTGTCACTTTCATATAATAGTGGGAACTTTTCATTATAGAACTTGGCTTGTATATTCCAACAATGGGCTTCCTCAAATGCCCTAGGTCTTCGTGAGCAAGCAAGTTGGATGCACACCCACTTAGTTTCTTTTGTTGAGCTTTCATATATTTATAACTCTAGTGCATCCGTTGCATGGCAATCCCTACTCCTTGCATTAACATCAATCAATGGGCATCTCCATAGCTCATTGATTAGCCTCGTTGATGTGAGACTTTCT
Organism: Triticum aestivum; assembly: GCF_018294505.1. NCBI lineage: Eukaryota > Viridiplantae > Streptophyta > Magnoliopsida > Poales > Poaceae > Triticum > Triticum aestivum. The sequence goes on along the minus strand of NC_057799.1, from coordinate 382,462,739 downwards.
CCCTTTTTGTCTTCTCCACATAACCCCCATCATTATACTCTATTCCACCCATAGTGTTATATCCATGGCTCACGCTCATGTATTGCGTGAAGGTTGAAAAAGTTTGAGATTACTAAAGTATGAAACTATTGCTTCGCTTGTCATCGGGGTTGTGCATGATGAGAGCATTCTTGTGTGACGAAAATGGAGCATGACTAAACTATATGATTTTGTAGGGATGAACTTTCTTTGGCCATGTTATTTTGAGAAAACATAATTGCTTAGTTAGTATGCTTGAAGTATTATTATTTTTATGTCAATATTGAACTTTTATCTTGAATCTTTCGGATCTGAATATTCATACCACAATTAAGGAGAATTACATTGAAATTATGCCAAGTAGCATTCCACATCAAAAATTCTGTTTTTATCATTTACCTACTCGAGGACGAGCAGGAATTAAGCTTGGGGATGGTTGATATGTCTCCAACGTATCTATAATTTTTTATTGTTCCAGGCTATATTATATTCTGTTTTGGACATTAATGGGCTTTATTATACACTTTCATATTATTTTTGGGAAAAATCACAAATATTGCAATGACACCATGAAAATGTTGGCGTGGCTTGCCTTAGTATAGATGTGGTTCACACTCCTCCTGGTGATCCTCAAGACAAGCTTCACCTTCTAAAAACAATTATAAACATAAAAAGAAAACAACAAGAACCACTCTGAAATTCACTAGAAAATCTAGACAGCAGAGAAAAATCACATTTTTGGCGAGCTGCTAGATCTTTTCATTAAGAACACAATGCAAAAAGAATCAATTCATTTGGACTTATGGTTAAAAAGTTGTAGCTGTTTGAAGCTCTCTGGAGTAATTTGAATTTGATTTAAATAAAAACAGAACTGGGGGGTGACGTCGAAGGCGTAAACCCCGCGGGGCGCCTCCACTCGTACCGCTTCGGGCGCGGCCAGAGTGGCTGACAGCGGGCCCCGCTAGTCGGGTGAGAGGGAGGGGGAGAGGGAAACACAACACGGCGGAGCTTCGCCGGAGCACACGCCAGCGAGGAGGGCATCTTGGCCCGAGCTAGAGGGATAGATCAAAGGAGAAGATGAGGTGCACCTGGCCGTACCCGTAGGTTAGCTAGGGGTGGTCGGACGGCGTCGGAACGGACTTCTCCAGCGGCGACAGAGAGCGGAGGTCGGCGGAGTTGGGGACGACGGCGACCAGAGGCTGCACTAGTGGCTCCAACCGGGTCGGACGGCACCAATGGAGCACGTCGGAGGCTCTGGAAGAGTGGCCCGAGCCTGGAGGGGCTGGAGTTGTGGAGACGACCCGAGGGGATCGCTGGCGAGCTCAAGCTCGGGGACAGCGGCCCCAGGCCTTCCCGGCCGGGCTACGGCTTCCTACTGGCTTGTGGAGTGTGTGAGATGAGCTGGTGATGCTCGAGAGGGCTGGGGAGGGCTGTATTTATAGCCGAGCGAGGTGAGGGGTTTGGGCTCCGCCGGAGGACACCTGGACACGGCGCCCGGCGACGAACGACGTCAGTGAGTGATACGGCTCCAACGTATCTATAATTTTTGATTGTTCCATGCTATATTATATTCTGTTTTGGACATTATTGGGCTTTATTATACACTTTTATATTATTTTTGGGACCAACCTATTAACCGGAGGCCCAGCCCAGAATTGCTGTTTTTTGGCTATTTCAGAGTTTCGCACAAAAAGAATATCAAACGGAGTCCAAACGGAATGAAACCTTCGGGAACGTGATTTTCGGAACGAACGTGATCCAGAGGACTTGGACCCTACGTCAAGACATCAACCAGGAAGCCACGAGGTAGGGGGGCGCGCCTACCCCCCAGGCGCGCCCTCCACCCTCGTGGGCCCCATGTTGCTCCACCGACGTACTTCTTCCTCCTATATATACCTACATACCCCCAAACTACCAGATACGGAGCCAAAAACCTAATTCCACCGCCGCAACCTTATGTACCCGTGAGATCCCATCTTGGGGCCTGTTCCGGAGCTCCGCCGGAGGGGGCATCGATCACGGAGGGCTTCTACATCAACACCATAGCCTCTCCGATGATGTGTGAGTAGTTTACCTCAGACCTTCGGGTCCATAGTTATTAGCTAGATGGCTTCTGCTCTCTTTTTGGATCTCAATACAATGTTCTCCCCCTCTCTCATGGAGATCTATTCGATGTAATCTTCTTTTGCGGTGTGTTTGTTGAGACCGATGAATTGTGGGTTTATGATCAAGTTTATCTATGAACAATATTTGAATCTTCTCTGAATTCTTTTATGTATGATTGGTTATCTTTGCAAGTCTCTTCGAATTATCAGTTTGGTTTGGCCTACTAGATTGATCTTTCTTGCAATGGGAGAAGTGCTTAGCTTTGGGTTCAATCTTGCGGTGTCCTTTCCCAGTGACAGTAGGGGCAGCAAGGCACGTATTGTATTGTTGCCATCGAGGATAACAAGATGGGGTTTATATTATATTGCATGAGTTTATCCCTCTACATCATGTCATCTTTCTTAAAGCGTTATTCTATTCTTATGAACTTAATACTCTAGATGCATGCTGGATAGCGGTCGATGTGTGGAGTAATAGTAGTAGATGCAGGCAGGAGTCGGTCTACTTGTCTCGGACGTGATGCCTATATACATGATCATACCTACATATTCTCATAACTATGCTCAAGTCTGTCAATTGCTCAACAGTAATTTGTTCACCCACCATAAATACTTATGCTCCTGAGAGAAGCCACTAGTGAAACCTATGGCCCACGGGTCAATTTTCCATCATATTAAATCTCCCGACAACAAGCTATTTCTGGCGCCGTTTTTATTTTACTTTCTTTACTTTGCATCTTTATCATAAAAATACCAAAAATATTATCCTATCATATCTATCAGATCTCACTCTCGTAAGTGACCGTGAAGGGATTGACAACCCCTTATCGTGTTGGTTGCAAGGATTTATTTGTTTGTGTTGGTGCGAGGGACTCATGCGTGGCCTCCTACTGGATTGATACCTTGGTTCTCAAAAATTGAGGGAAATACTTATGCTACTTTGCTGCATCACCCTTTCCTCTTCAAGGGAAAACCAACGCAGTGCTCAAGAGGTAGCAGTGAGCGAGGGGGAAGGCGACGCAGCTCACGCGGGCACTGTGAGCGGGCGGAGACGAGCACATGAACGAGGGGGTGGCGACGAACACAGTGCGCGGTGCACTGTTGGGTTGGCCGGACCGCGCCAGTGCTTGCTGCGGCGAGCTCCAGCATCGGCGAGCGCCAGGAGGGAGTTAAATGGAGTTGAGATGGGGATGGTGGCGAGGTTTGGCGAGGTGCCGCAGGCGGGGAAGCGAGCACACGCCGAACAGAGCGCTCGACGACACTCAGAGCGCGGCGACAAGCGGGTTGGCACCGTGCACACGCGTGGTCACCGCGTGCACTTTGGCATAGAGCCACGGCTGGCCCCAATTTCATGTCTGGCGTGTATTCCTTAGTGTTTTGAGTTGAGCCAACGCTTTGAGTCAAGCTCAGGTGCAGTAAGTTGGAGTTTCACTTCAAGGTAAGTTTGTGGACAGTAACTTTGGGAGTTAACTGTGGTCAAATTACTAAGTGTTGGGAGCTGAGCTTTGGAGGTTAGCAATCATCTAGGAAGGTAGTGATGCACAAGAAAATTCAGCAGCATTGGAGCAAGTAAAATGGTAGTTGCTGTAGAAACTACCATTTCTGTCCAGAACAAAAAATATTTTCTGTAGCAAAAATATTCCAAAAAGTGATGCAATATTTTTGCTCAGGAAGGTGCCCTAGGGTTCAAACAATATTTGGGAATTTTCTCAGATTTTTGTGGGCAAGAAAAATTGGGGTTGCTTTGGAGCACAAGTGGCTGGTTAGGGTTTTAGAGGAGAAATGGATATTTTTCATTTAACAAAAATATTCATAATATCATTTTGAGGTTGATCAGAGAAGAAATGATGGCTAGAGAGAGAAATGAGTCACTTGGGTGAAAGTCAAGGTGGTGCCCAAGTGTTTAAGTCCAACTGAAGTGATTCAAACTCCAAATTCAAATGAAAACCAAATAAAAATCAGAAAAAGAAGAGAGGGCAAAAACCAGGCTCTCACAATGTTGACAGCATAGGAGGGCAGCGCCGCAGTGAGCGAACCAAGGCGGAGGACGATGGTGAGGCCTCAAATGGGAATGAACAGGAGCCAGGGAAGATGCGCTGAGTTTTAGGGTGCGATGTGGCCGCGCGATGCATGCGCGACAGCACAGCCAGCCGTGGGAGGCGGGAGCAGGCGGTCCCGCCGGCGTTGGTTTGGCGGCTGGAGGAAGAAGAGACTGAAGAAACACGATAGACGTTGAATGTCAATCCAACGGTCAAGGTTGGCGCAATCGTTTGTTGACTAAGCCAACACCATGTAGCATACTTTTTTATAGAAAGAAAAGAAAAATTGGCTCGTTCGCCAGATAACATTCCCGAAACTGCCACCGTTTGATCTTGCGTCGCAACTAAAAATGCCAGGAAAATGCATTCGTTTGCCGTCATCCTCCCAGGGAACGTTCGCCACATAACATTCCCGAAAATCAAAGGCTTGCGAAGGCATACAGAACAAGCTAGTGTACCTGTAAAGAGACATTGTTGAGTTTTAGAAAAAAGAGAGACGTGCTCCTGTAGCTGGTTCGAATCCGAACCTAGACTATGACTATATATAGTGCTATGCTACTCTGTAAGTAATGAAACTGGCATATCCAACGTTCACTTCTCCTCTTCTCTAGTTACTCTGCCTAGCATCAGAAGCTCTGGTCGTAGCAACCATGTCCGCTGGCGGCTCGTCGACCTGCTCTTCAACACGCAACAACCAGATATGCACCAAGTCGCCACCCGTACCATCCCCTGTGGGTCTAATCACACCCCCGCCGGCACACTCACCGCAGCCGGTTTCTCATTGTAACCCGTGCCGTTGGTGTGATGCCACTACTGCAAGTCACGCAGAGTCATCCGTCGTGTCTCAACTACAATCCTCAACCCTGGCCGAGTCTTCTAGAAATGTCCGAATCATGGGGTAATAATATGTTTAAGTGTTGTTCGCCTGCTTTCAGTTGCTGATTTTTTTAATAGTTCCGTTGATGATCTTCCAATTTGATTCGTGCAGAAAAGGGAAGATTTGTGTGATTTGTATTTTTGGGAAGTTGCTGATGTGGGGGAATGGAACTATGCTGATTATTTGGTTAGCCGAGGAATCCCAATACCAGCAGGTTGGGGTGTTGGACAAGTAACTGAAGGAACGACAGAAGAGGATGCAGAGCAGAAGGTTAAAGATGCAACTCCTCTGATCATGGCCAAGCAACAACTGCTGAACGGCCTTGACAACAATGAGGAGATGAAAGCGCTTATGAAGATAATGGGCAAGATCATTGTGCTCTGTAGAATGATTGTCTCTTTATTTGCAATGTATGTAGCGCTCGTGATGTATTCAGTGGCTATGATATGAGCACTTTGCTGACACTAGTAATGAATGAAACCTGTTTAGCAGGCTGGGCGTAGTGTTGTGAACATTTAATGATTTCTATTAAAGGAAATCGAGGGGTATCCCCTTTTGCTCATAAATAAATAAATAGCGGAGGCCCTTTTGCTAATAAATAAATAAATTAGCAGAGGCCCTGTCGGGTCAGCTTTGTTCCCGTTCAAAGACGTCGACCAAATTGCAATCCAACAGCAAACTATGTCATCAAATACAAGTTTCACAGCCAAATATGAGTACAACTAAACAACAATGTCATCATATTTTAGTCGTCATACAATCACCAAACACAAATCAACATACATAATAAGTGATGTTCTCACAGTAAAATACTAAACAACAACTTCATCAAGTTTCAGTTGTCATAGCAAACACAATTTCACATAGTAGATAAAAAGTCGTCTTCTCATAGGCAAAAACGACAAAAGCAATCTAATCATCATCTGCAGCAACAGCGTCAACATCGTCGCCATGTGTATCAGTCTGAATCATAATTCCCCCCAGTGTCATCTTCTTCTTCATCCTCAATGTCCTCGAACGTTGGCGTCTTATTGATCAACTCCCGTATGTCCACAGCCCGACAGGGAATCTTTTCGCCAGTGTTATTGATGCGATGGTTCTCAAAGATATTAGGAACATCTGTGTAATCTTCTACATCAGGAGCAGTGTAAGCATCATCTTGTTGTGCAACTTCATTAAATGAATTCCTCTGCTCAAACCTTTGCAATACTCTCCAGTCATCGCTACATGCATATGTGTCTTCCAAGAAAAATATCTGTGTTGCTTGATTTGCCAAAATAAAAGGCTCGTCGGTCTGGTATGCTGCCTTGACATTGATGGATTTGAAATAATCATTAGCGCTGGGTTTTGCGATCCTGGAAAACAGGTTATACCATGTCGGGTGGTTGGTGCGACATATGCCAACGGGTGGCTTATCATTGTGGGTGCCAATAAGACGTCGCCGGTGCCTGGAACGGGATGAGGCGTAGACATGCACGCCGGCGGATCTTACCCAGGTTCGGGGCTCTCCGAGGAGATAACACCCCTAGTCCTGCTCTGCGGGGTCTCCGCATGATCACTAGATCGGTAAAGGTAGCTACAATCGCTCCTAGAGCTGTTGGGTTCAAGGGAGAAGAAGAACAAGGCTAGCTCTCTCTTCTCTGTATCTATGGTGTGTGTGCTATGCTTAGAAGCCAACCCTTTGCATGGGTGCTCCGGGGGGTTTATATAGGCCTACCCCCCGGGGGTACAATGGTAATCCTGCTGGGCACTGGTCCCAGCCGTCAGTGTCTACGCTCGCCGGCTTCTCCGCCGGCTGTTGGGTCCCGCCGACTGGTGGGTCCCGCCGGCTGCCGGCTTCTTGGTCGACAGGCCGGCCCCACCGCCTAGGGTCTTGTCGGCGGCTGCTTACTGTAGCCTCGCCCTTGATGATGAGGGCTTCGTTGAGGTAAGCGTGGCTACAGTTGGCCGCCTCGGGAGCTCTCACTGTAGCCTTACCTCGTCTTGTCTCCTTAATGTGGCACATGCTTCGAGGGAGGGGGTAGCCGGCTTCTGGGGGCCGGCTACGCCCTTGGCCGACTGGGGGAGGCCGGGCCGCCTTCACGCCTCTCTCTGGCTGAAGGGGCCCGCCGCCCGTGGGCCGTACGGGAGTCTGTCGTGGATGACGTTGAGGCTAGCATGGCTACAGTGGCGAGCCGTACGGGAGACAGCCGTCCCGTACGGCCTCCTGTAGCCATGCCCGCCCCGGGCTTCGGGGGTAGTGGGCCGCACTGTGGCCACACCCCGTCTTGTCACCGTTATGTGGGTGTAGCTTTGGTGGTTGTGGTCTCGGCCGACTTCTTGGAGTCGGCGCTCTTTGAGGCCGGCTTCCTGGTGTCGGCCACCCCACGGATATCCTGGGGGAGATTGCTGAGGCTGGTCCGCCTCCCGTGAGTCGGCTTCAGGGTTAGCCGGCCAGGGGAGGTGGTCCAATGCTTGGAGTGCTTGGAGGCCCAAAGGCCTGACAATTTTTCAGAAGAACCAGGGGTAGTCGGTTAGGCTACCCGTGGCCATTTACTCCGACAGTAGTCCCCGAAGCTGATTGGGCTTCGAGGTGGAGTAGGAGTCGAGAAGTTCGATCAGCTTCCTATCTTGACAAGTCGGCAGCTGGGAGCCGGCTTTGGTTAGGCGTGCCGCCTTGGTCGAAAGCTCCGGAGTCGGAGGGCGGGAGCTCGCCAGTGCGTGCACCGGGCCGCGGGCCGGCCACTTGCCGTCTGCGAACCACGTGGCCCCTCTTGGCCGGAAAGCCTGCCAGCCCACGCGCGCGACGGGACGTCGCCGCAGGGCGGGGGCCCGCCACGTCCACGCCCGGGCCGAGGCGCGGATTGTCTGCATCCCGAAACCGCCCGCACGTCTCCTTGCGGCAGTTTCGGCTCGCCTTTAGGGCGCAATAATCGCGAGGCGTGGGGGGAATGGGTGCAGTTAATCCCCACGTCTCCCCCCATGTCCGGCCTCCCCGGCCTTGCCTCACGAAACTATAAGTAGGGGGAGGTGGAGGGCGGCAGGCCCTCGCACGCTCCTCCTACTTCCACCATCTTCTTCGCTCGCCGTTTCTTGCAACAGCGCCTCGCCGCCGCGCTCTTCCACCACACGTCTCTCCGCCGCCGCGCTCGTTTTCGCCATGCCTCCCGCCACGGAGCAGTATGGCGGGGATTGGGATGGCTCCAACATCCACGAGGATCACGTCGAGTTCCTCCGCAATACGCGGCGCCTGCCCAGCGCGGACAAGGTGGAGGTCCGTCTCGTGCCGGCGAAGGAAATTACGCTGGAGTCGCGGGAGGGCAAGCGGGTGGTCTTCCGCTCGCACTTCTTGCGCGGCATCGGCCTGCCAGTGAGCGCCTTCTTCCGCTCCTGGCTCGACTTCTACCAGCTCCAGCCGCACCATCTCACCCCAAACACGGTGGTGCTGCTATCAGCCTTCATCACCCTGTGCGAGGGCTACCTCGGCGTCCTCCCCACCCTCGGGCTCTGGGGGGAGTTCTTCCAGTCGAAGCTGGGCACGCGCATGCAAGGCGTGCTGGCTCAGACTGGCGCCTTCATCGCGTCGCGGAGGTCGGTCGCTGACAACCCCTTCCCCGTCATCACGCTGATCCAATCGGTGAACAAGTGGCAAAAGTCGTACTTCTATGTGCGGAACATCGCCCCGCGGGGCGACTACATCAACCTGCCGGCTTACGTAGCCGGCCCGCCGGCAGGCAGGCGGCCCCAGTGGTCCTTCCGGGCCGTGACTCTGACGCCGGATGGGTCCGCAGCCGTCACCCGAGTGCGAGAGATGACCCCGTCGGAGGGCCTGACGGGGCCCGACCTTCTGGCCGCCTTCGTCACGCGCCGGGTTCTTCCGCTCTAGAGCCGTCCTCATCCGATCTGTCAGATGAGCGGCCAGCTCCATCCGAGCCGGATGTGCACCAAGGACATGCCGCACGCGGAGGTCGCCTATATGGTGAACTACCTCGCGAACTGCAAATTCTCCGAAGAGTGGCAGTTCGGCATGGAGCCATACAGTCGAGCCAATCCACCGCCCACGGTATGCTCTCCTTGTTCCTTCTTTTTCTCTTAACTTTGTTGCCGAGTTCCTCTTGGCCGACTCTGACTTAGCCGGCTTGCTTTTCGACAGAGCCCTCTTCTTCGGCCGGCCGGCGGGTCAGACACGGAGCGTCGATTCATCCCCGGCCGGACGGAACACGATCTGGAGGACCCCGACTTGGGGGCGGCCGGCATGGACGACAACATCGAGCCGGGTGGTGGCCAAGCCGGCGGCGAAGCAGGCGGCTCTGGGCTCGGAGTCACCTTCGACGACTGGCCGGACGACGATGAGGCCGAAGTCGCCCCGCGCCGCCAGCCGGCATCTGGACGCGGCGCGGGTTCCTCCGCTGCACCGCCTGCTCGGGGCGGAGGGCAGCAACCAGGCGGGAGGAGGCGGCCGCGAAGGCGGCCCGCTTCCGCAAGACGGTGAAGCAACCGCAGACCGTGTCGGCGTAAGTTCGAATTTTTCTTTGTATACTCTTTTTCTTTCTTTTCTCTGGTGGTTCCTGAACCCTTATCTTTTTCTCCAAACGATCAGAGCTCCGTAGTCGCTTGAGCGGGGGGCTGCCGCCTCCGTCGTCGAGTCGTCGAGGGGGTCTGGGAGCACCACTCGGCGCGTGGACCCCCGTGCCGACCTTCAGGAGGCGACAGAATGGAACGCGCGGGAGGCGCGGGCGGAGCGAGAGGCACGAGAGGAGGAGGCACGGAAGGCGGCCGCCGCTCAGGCGGCGCGGGAGGAGGAGGCGGCGAAGGCGCTCGCTGACGCCGCTGCCAGGGCCCAAGCGGAGGCTGCAGCCGCGGCGACGGCGGAGGAGGTTTTGATGGTTACCCCGCCGCGCGTCATGGCGCCTGGGGACATGGAGCCCTCGCCAGAGGGAGCCAGCGGCGACCAGCCAGGGCTGGGGAGAGACGACGACGTCATCATCCTGGAGAGGGCGCCGGTGCCGACCCCGCCAACTGGGGCGGCTCAAGGCGGCCGGCCTGATCCGCCGCCTGCTCAGTCGGCGGGGGGCGAGCTGGCCGCGAGGACTGAGATGGCAGTCCGGATGCCGTCGAGCCGGCGCGCGGGGAAGGCTGCGTCGGAGCCACAGAAGGCCGCGTCGAAGCCGCTGCCGGCCGTGGGCTCTAGCTCGTCGGCCCAGGATGCGGAGGTGGCCAGCGCTACCTCGGGGTGGACGCCAGGCGAAGGGACGGCCGTGATGAACGTGGCTGCGCAGGACGTCCGGACCTGGCTCCAGGGCCAAGCCGTGGCGCTGAGGCAGTTCACCGACGAGTTCCTTGCGACGTGGGCGGCCATCCGGGTTAGTCTTCCCATCTTGCTTCTTCTTGATCTTGATTTCTTCTTGATCTTGATTCCTTCTTGATCTTGATCTCTTCTTGATCTTGATTTCTTCTTGACCTTGATTTCTTCCGTGGGGGCGCGTCAGCGCACCCACTGGGTGTAGTCCCCGAGTTCCGAGTCGGCTGCTGAGCAGGCGGCTTGGAACTTCTTAGTGGATTTGTCTTTGCTATTCTTGTTCTTACTTCGATCTTCTGTCTATCTTGCAGGACTACCACAATCTTCGTGTGGCCGCCTTCAACTCCCAGGCTCGGGAGCTGACCCAGAAGACCGCCGACCTTACTGAGAGCCGAGGTACGTTCTTTGTTCTTTATCTCATGTGGGGGCGCGTCAGCGCACCCACTGGGTGTAGTCCCCGAGATTCGGGCCGACTGCTGAGCAGTCGGGTCGGATCTTCCTTGACGACTTCCTCTTACTGTTCTTTCTTTTTCTGCCGTCTCTGTAGCGGCCAACGCCGGTCTGAGGGCACAGCTGGGGGAGTCTCAGACCGCCCTTCGTGCCAAGGATGCCGAACTCGCCGCCTTGGTGCAGGAACGCGACCGCCTGGCCAAGAAGTTGGCCGACCAGGAGGAAGGCCACAAGGCGGCTCTAAAGGCGGTGCAGGACCGCGAAGCCGCCCTCCAGGCCGAGTACGAGACGGAGGCGGCTGGCTGGGCTGAAGCCAGGCAAACTTTGATCTCTGGCTATGGTCAGATCGAAGATCTGGTTGACGGTAAGCCGCCTACCTCTTTGTCCTTTCTTGCCATCTGCCACTTTTGGTTCGTTTTCTGACTTTGGTGCTCTTTTCTTCTTGTCTTCTTCTCTCCTGCGCAGAATATTTCCCTGGCTATTCTACCGCCGCCAACCAGACCATTGAGGCCCGCAGCCAGGCGCGAAGGCAGGCTGGCTTCGAGATTTCGCCAACCGCCGGCCGCTCGCTGGAGGAGCAGCTCTTAGCGATCCAGGCTCGTATCCAGCCGGCTCACCGACTGCTCCGCCGGCTTCAGTGTGCCGGGGCGCAAGTCTTGGCCGCCCTCTGGCCCGGCCAAGTGGTTCCTCGCACCCCCAGTCGGACTGCCGACTGGCTGGAGGTGGCAGTCGGCCGCTTCGAAGCCTGGAAGGCCTCGGCGGCTCGCTCCAGCACCAGGCGGGCGCTGGAGTTCGTCAAGGCCTGGTATCCCGGCCTGAGCCTGGATCAGCTGGCTACCTGGCGGCAGCAAGCCGACATGGAGCTGGAGCCGGCGCGGCCGGCTATCATTCGGCGGGCTTCGGCGATCGCCGACTACACCGACACCAGCGTCTTCGCCCCCGAGGTAGACGACAATGGTGTCGCCCAGCCGGAGGAGTGGTTCGGGCTGAACCCGGCGGACGGTGAAGACTCGGCGGAGGAGATCGACTCCAGCGACGAGGGTGAAGAAGAGGAGGAGGAGGGTGAAGACGCCGAGCCGGCTGGTGGAGCAGCCGGCCAGCCTCAGCCTGACCGCACCTCCAGCACCACGTCGCGCGCGAGTGCGTCGCCTGCCGTTGGTGGTGATCAAGCCGAGACCCGCTAGGCGGCCACTCCTTCAGCCGGCGAGGCCGCCTTCACCGACCAGCTCGGCCTCCGCACCGCGCCTTAGTCTGCCATCTTTTGTTTTCCTGTCTTGTTACTTTTGGAACAATGTTTGGTTAAGTCTGCACAATTCCACCCACTGGGTGTATTCGAACTTATGTCTGTTGCCAGCCTGTTGGGGGCTTTATATGTATATATAACTTATGCATGCATTTGGCCTTTCCTTGTACTTTGCTGTTTATCCTTCCGCTGTTTCCTTTGCCGCCCTCCCTTGGTTGCCGCCTCCCCAGTCCAACAGTTGCTCTGCAATCTGTAGCTGGAGGAGTGCTTGGCCAATTGGGGGGAGTACTTTAGCTTTGCTGGACTAAAGCTAAGTGTTTAGGAAGCCGGCCAGCCGGCTGTTTTGACAGCCGGCAGGCATGTTTGGAGGCCGTCTCTTTGCTATATAGGTTCGTTGTTCCTTAGCCATTTTTCGTGTGGGCATCCTTTCTGCCTTCCCTCTTGCTAGTCGGACATTCGGTTCTTCGAGCTGCGACTTTCAACAAGAGGGGACTCGGGAGCCGGCACACTACTTTTCTGACTTCAGGTAGAACTTTCAATATAGCTCAAGGCGGCCAATCCCCGGGCCGACTAGTCGAACCCGGTGCCAGACAAGAATTCAAATGTAATAATACATTCATGGATATGACACTTGTCATTCATAGATAAACAAAGGCAGTCCCCGAGTACTGTTCGGGGGGCCTGTTGGTTTGTACTTAATACAAAAGGGTAGCATGATACATACTGCTTTCAACTGTAAAATTGTCTCAGGAGGCTTGCGTTCCATTGTCGCTCCGACTCCTTGCCGGAGTCGTCTCTCTTGCGTGCTCTTGGTTTTTGCGCGTCGATCAAGTAGTAGGAGTCGTTGCCGAGTGCCTTGCTGACGACGAAGGGGCCTTCCCAAGGGGCCGAGAGCTTGTGCTGGCCGGCTGTTCGCTGGATCAGCCGGAGCACAAGGTCGCCCTCTTGGAAAGATCTTGGCTTGACCTTGCGGTTGTAGTAGCGGCGCAGCCCTTGCTGGTAGATGGCGGACCGGCTGAGTGCTAACAGCCGGCCTTCTTCCAGGAGGTCGATGCCGTCTTCTCTTGCTTCCTTGGCCTCCTCCTCCGTGTACATGGTGATCCGAGGTGAGTCGAACTCGATGTCTGTTGGGATGACAGCCTCGGCACCGTACACGAGGAAAAATGGAGTGAAGCCGGTTGACTTGTTGGGTGTAGTGCGCAGGCTCCAGAGGATAGCCGACAGCTCATCAAGCCAGCAGCCGGCCGATCGCTCCAGTGGTACAACTAGTCGAGGCTTGATGCCGGAGAGGATGAGTCCATTTGCTCGCTCCACCTGGCCGTTTGACTGCGGGTGGGCAACGGACGCTAAGTCCAGTCGGATGCCCTGCGTCACGCAGAAACGTGCCAGTGCTCCTTTGGCGAAGTTTGTGCCGTTGTCGGTGATGATGCTGTGCGGCACGCCGTACCGAGTGGTGATGTCGGTGATGGATGTCACGGCAGTCGGCCCATTCAGCTTCTTAATTGGCTTTGCTTCGATCCACTTTGTGAACTTGTCCACAGCGACCAGTAGATGTGTCAAGCCGCCGCGGGCTGTCTTGAAAGGGCCCACCATGTCCAGTCCCCAGACGGCAAAAGGCCAGGTGAGGGGGATGGTCTTGAGGGCAGAAGCCGACAGGTGTTGCTTGGAACTAAAAACTTGGCATCCTCTGCAGCTCTTGACTATTTCTTTAGCATCCTCCAAGGCAGTCGGCCAGAAGAAACCATGGCGGAAAGCCTTGGCCACGAGTGATCTTGAGGCTGCGTGGTGGCCACATTCGCCTTGGTGGATGTCTTTGAGGATTGCCACTCCTTTTTCTGGCTCAACACAACGCTGGAAGACTCCAGTGACGCTGCGCTTCACAAGCTCTCTATTGATTATTGTGTATGCTGCGGCTCGTTGTTGCACTAGTCTTGCTGAGATCTCATCAGCCGGCAGCTCTCTGCTGACTAGGAACTTGAGGATGGGCTGGGCCCATGACGGAGCTGTGACTTCTTCTTCTGTTAATGTAGCCACCATGACTCGGGTGGGTGGGTTGGGTGGCGTGGAATTGGAGTTGGCCACTACTTCTTGTGTCGTTGCAGTCCCCGGGCCGACTGCTGCAGTCCCCGGGCCGACTGCTGCAGTCCCCGGGCCGGGTTCTGAAGTCTCCGGGCCGGGTGCGACTACGGCAATCCCCGGGCCAGTTGTCGAAGTCCCCGTGCCGCCTGCGGGGTTTCTCCAGTCGGATCCGGCTGTATCTGGCGCAGGCGGTACAAAGATGGAATCCGACTCTGGAGACGGCTTGATGGACGGCTTGAGGAGGCGCCGGAGGGAGACGCCAGTCGGTATGGCTTGTCGGGTGGAGCCGATCCGTGCTAGGGCATCTGCTTGGTCGTTGTCGGCCCTTGGCACGTGAAGGAACTCACACCCTTTGAAGTATCCGCTGATCTGTTGGACGAGGAATCGATAGCTCGTCATGTTCGCGTCCTTGGCGTCCCAGTCGCCAGACGATTGCTGGACCACCAAGTCTGAGTCACCGTAGCACAGGATCCGGCGTATGCCGAGCTCTTTGGCTAGCCGGAGCCCATGTACGAGCACCTCGTACTCGGCCACGTTGTTGGAGGCGGCGAAGTGGACCTGCAGCGTGTACTTGAGCTTGTCGCCTTTGGGAGAGGTAAGGACGATGCCGGCTCCCAAGCCAGTGCGCATCTTGGACCCGTCAAAGTGCATCCGCCAATGGGTAGAGTCGGGAGCCGGCGGTAGGTACTGGGTCTCGGCCCAATCGACGAGGAAGTCGGCCAATGCTTGCGACTTGATGGCGGTGCGGGGTTGGTAGAAGATTGTGTAGGGCGCCAATGCGATGGCCCATTTAGCCACCCGGCCGGATGCATCCTGGCTGCCTATGATCTCGGCGAGCGAGGCAGTGCACACGACCGTGATAGGGTGCTCTTGGAAGTAGGGCTTCAGTTTCTTGGCAGCGAAGTACACCCCATAGCACATCTTCTGGTAGTGCGGGTAGTTTTGCTTTGAGCTGGATAACACTTCGCTGAGATAGTACACCGGCCTCTGGACTAGCTGGGCTCGGCCTTCCTCCGGGCGCTGGACCACAACAACAGTGCTGACGACTCGGCTAGTCGCGGCGATGTAGAGGAGCATGGGCTCCTTCTCAGTCGGCGCCGCCAGGACAGGCGGAGTGGTCAGCATTTTCTTCAACTCATGGAAGGCTTGGTCGGCTTGGTCGTTCCACTCGAAGTGAGTGGACTTCTTCATGAGTCGGTACAGGGGGAGAGCCTTCTCTCCTAGTCGGCTGATAAAACAATTCAGGGAGGCTAAGCAGCCAGTGAACTTCTGCACATCTCGTAGCTTGGTGGGAATCTCCATCCTCTCGATGGCCTTGATCTTGACAGGGTTGCATTCAATGCCGCGTTCGGAGACCAGGAAGCCTAGCAGCTGGCCGGCTGGCACTCCGAACACGCACTTCTCGGGGTTGAGCTTGATTTGGAATCGGCGCAAGTTGGCGAATGTTTCTTTCAGGTCTTCCAGCAAGGTACCGCGCTTCTCTGTCTTCACCACAATGTCGTCTACATAGATGTGGGCATTTCTGCCAAGTTGTTTCAAGAGGCATTTCTGCATGCAACGCTGAAAAGTGGCACCGGCATTCCTCAAGCCGAATGTCATAGTCAGGTAGCAGAAAGCTCCAAAGGGTGTGATGAAGGCAGTCTTCAGGCGGTCAACTGGGTCCAACTTGATCTGATGGTACCCTGAGTAAGCATCCAAAAAACTTAACAGCTCGCATCCGGCTGTGGAGTCTATTACTTGGTCAATCCGTGGCAGAGCAAACGGATCCTTTGGGCAGGCCTTGTTCAAGCTGGTGTAGTCTATACACATACGCCACTTGTTATTCTTCTTTAGAACCAGAACTGGGTTGGCAAGCCATTCTGGAAAGAACACTTCCATGATAAAGCCAGCGGCAAGGAGCCGGGCTATCTCTTCTCCCACAATTCTTCGCTTCTCTTCTGACAGTCGGCGGAGGGGTTGCTTGACCGGCTTCGCGTCAGCGCGGACATGTAATTTGTGCTCGGCGAAATCCTTCGGGACACCCGGCATGTCCTTTGGGGACCATGCGAAAATGTCTCGATTCTCACGGAGGAAGTCGACGAGCTCGCCTTCCTATTTACTGTCCAAGTTCGCCCCAATGACAGCGAACCTCTCCGGGTTCTGCGGGTCCAGAGGTATCTTCTTCGTCTCTTTGGCAGGCTGGAAGGAGCCCTGCGCATCACAATCTTTGGGGTTGGGGGACAAGGCCGGCTGCTTGCCGGCCATGGCCACAACCCGTTCCAACATCTTCTTCTCTTCTGCCACCACGAGGGACTCGGCCAGCCGGCTGCTGGCCATGGCGCACTCGATGGACTTCTTGTAATCACCGGCTACCGTGATGATCCCCTTCGAGCTCGGCATCTTCATCTTCAGGTAGGCGTAGTGGAGCACAGCCATGAACTTGGCCAGAGCAGGTCGGCCAAGCAGAGCATGATAAGGGCTTTCCAAATCCACTACCTTGAACCAGATTGCTTCTCAGCAAAAATGATCTTTGTCTCCAAAGAGAACATCCATTTTGATCTTGCCGATTGGGGAGCAAGACAAGCCGGGGACGATACCATGGAAGACGGTGCGGCTCGGCATGAGCTGCTTTGCTTTGATGTTCAGCTTCTCCATGGTATCACGGTACAGTATGTTGATACTGCTTCCGCCATCTATCAGGACGCGGGAGAATCGGGCAGCTCGCCTCTCCGTCGCGAGGGTGACATCCAAGACCATTGCATAGGAGCCAGGAGAGGGCATCACCTCTGGGTGGTCGGCCTGGCTCCAGCTGATTGGCCTCTCTGACCAGCGCATGAACTCGGGGGTGCTGGAGGCGACTGCATTAACTTCTTGATGCTGTCGGCGTTGACTGCGCTTGTCGTCGGCTTGACAGGTGAAGACGACGTAGGCGGCGTGCTCTTCGGGGAATTCGTCTTGGATGGCGCCGACTGCCGGCCGAGCCGCCGACTGCTAGGGGGCTGGAGGCGGCGGACCGGGAGGCAGAGGCGGCAACATCCCCTCGCCCTTGGTGATGCGGGTAAGCCAATGGCATTTCCGGGTTGTGTGGTTGGACGGCTTCGCGCCGCTGTGGAATTTGCAGGGGGCATCAAGAGCCTGCTCGTAGGAGAAGGCCGGCTGCCAAGGCGGCCTGCCACCCTTCTTCTTGGGAGCGGGCCGTTCCTCGGGCTGCTCATCTTCAATGGTGGCCACCTGCCGACTGGAGGAAGTCGGCATGGGGGCCTTGCGCTTGTGGTCGTTCTGGTAGGGGCGCCGATTAGGGTCGCCAGCCGGCGTCTTGGGCGCCGGAGCAATCACCTTCCCTGAGGCGTCTACTCGGAGCTCGGTCTTCATTGAGGAGTCGGCTGTGGCGTACTTGTCTGCGATGACCAGCAACTCGTCGAGGGTAGCCGGCTCGTCGCAGAGGAGTCGGTGCTTGAGGAGGGTGCCCTCTCGGCACCCGGCGGTGAAGTACTCGATGGCCTGGACCTCATGCACCCCCTCGCAGGAGTTGCGAAGCTCGGCCCACCGCGTGAGGTAGTCGCGGGTCGACTCGTTGGGCCCTTGGACGCAGAGGGAGAGCTGGCGAGGCTTGGGAGACCGCTTGTAGGTGCTGGTGAAGTTGCGGACGAAGACTTCTGTGATGTCCAGCCAACTGTTGATGCTGTAGGGCTTGAGGCTGTTGAGCCATGTGCGCTCCGTGCCTTGCAGCATGAGGGGGACGTACTTCACGGCGACGCGCCGATTGCCGTTGGCTATGCTGACGGCCGTGGAGTAGTCGATGAGCCAATCTTCCGGCTTCACTGAGCCGTTGTACTTGGGCGTGTCTCTGGGGAGCGAGAACCCTTTGGGGAAGGGCTCGTCGCGGATGCGGGGGCCAAAACATGGCGGGCCGACATCGTCTTCTTCTTCTAACGCCAAGGATCGAGCAAGGCGGTCGATCCTGTGGCGGGCGTCGTTCTCGCCGACTCCTTCTCGGCGGCCGAGTCGGTCACCAAGAGTCGGGTGTGTGATAGGTGGCGGAGTGAGGCGTCTTTCTCTTCGAGGCGGGGGAGGAGGCAGATTTCCTTGGTGCTCTACTGCTCGAGGGCGGCCCTCCGCGTCGCGCTCGATGGTGATGCGAGTCCGGCTGTGGCTGGCAGCCGGCTCCTTGTCTTTCTTCTGGCGCGCGCCACTCGCAGTCGGTGAGCGGGACGTTGCGGCGTGCTCCCGGCGCGGGGGATGGCTATCAGCACGGGCGCCGGCTTCGTGCCATTCCGCAGCCGCGTTGATCAGCTGCTGGATCCGTCTTGTCATGTATGGGAGCTCGTCGGCTCCCAGCCCATTGAGCTCTTCTACAGCCGCCTGAGCAGCTCGCAGATTCTCGAGCGGGGTGACGTAGACGGGGCGATCGGCCCCCAGCATGCTGGCGACGGCCGCGCCGCGCTTCTGGACGAAGCCCTTATCGTGTTGGTTGCGAGGATTTATTTGTTTGTGTTGGTGCGAGGGACTCATGCGTGGCCTCCTACTGGATTGATACCTTGGTTCTCAAAAATTGAGGGAAATACTTATGCTACTTTGCTGCATCACCCTTTCCTCTTCAAGGGAAAACCAACGCAGTGCTCAAGAGGTAGCAGTGAGCGAGGGGGAAGGCGACGCAGCTCACGCGGGCACTGTGAGCGGGCGGAGACGAGCACATGAACGAGGGGGTGGCGACGAACACAGTGCGCGTTGCACTGTTGGGTTGGCCGGACCGCGCCCGTGCTTGCTGCGGCGAGCTCCAGCGTCGGCGAGCGCCAGGAGGGAGTTAAGGGAGTTGAGAAGGGGATGGTGGCGAGGTTTGGCGAGGTGCCGCAGGCGGGGAAGCGAGCACGCGCCGAACAGAGCGCTCGACGACACTCAGAGCGCGGCGACAAGCGGGTTGGCACCGTGCACACGCGTGGTCACCGCGTGCACTTCGGCATAGAGCCACGGCTGGCCCCAATTTCATGTCTGGCGTGTAGTCCTTAGTGTTTTGAGTTGAGCCAACGCTTTGAGTCAAGCTCAGGTGCAGTAAGTTGGAGTTTCACTTCAAGGTAAGTTTGTGGACAGTAACTTTGGGAGTTAACTGTGGTCAAATTACTAAGTGTTGGGAGCTGAGCTTTGGAGGTTAGCAATCATCTAGGAAGGTAGTGATGCACAAGAAAATTCAGCAGCATTGGAGCAAGTAAAATGGTAGTTGCTGTAGAAACTACCATTTCTGTCCAGAACAGAAAATATTTTCTGTAGCAAAAATATTCCAAAAAGTGATGCAATATTTTTGCTCAGGAAGGTGCCCTAGGGTTCAAACAATATTTGGGAATTTTCTCAGATTTTTGTGGGCAAGAAAAATTGGGGTTGCTTTGGAGCACAAGTGGCTGGTTAGGGTTTTAAAGGAGAAATGGATATTTTTCATTTAACAAAAATATTCATAATATCATTTTGAGGTTGATCAGAGAAGAAATGATGGCTAGAGAGAGAAATGAGTCACTTGGGTGAAAGTCAAGGTGGTGCCCAAGTGTTTAAGTCCAACTGAAGTGATTCAAACTCCAAATTCAAATGAAAACCAAATAAAAATCAGAAAAAGAAGAGAGGGCAAAAACCAGGCTCTCACAATGTTGACAGCATAGGAGGGTGGCGCCGTAGTGAGCGAACCAAGGCGGAGGACGATGGTGAGGCCTCAAATGGGAATGAACAGGAGCCAGGGAAGATGCGCTGAGTTTTAGGGTGCGATGTGGCCGCGCGATGCATGCGCGACAGCACAGCCAGCCGTGGGACGCGAGAGCAGGCGGTCTTGCCGGCGTTGGTTTGGCGGCTGGAGGAAGAAGAGACTGAAGAAACACGATAGACGTTGAATGTCAATCCAACGGTCAAGGTTGGCGCAATCGTTTGTTGACTAAGCCAACACCATGTAGCATACTTTTTTATATAAAGAAAAGAAAAATTGGCTCGTTCGCCAGATAACATTCCCGAAACTGCCACCGTTTGATCTTGCGTCGCAACTAAAACTGCCAGGAAAATGCATTCGTTTGCCGTCATCCTCCCAGGGAACGTTCGCCACATAACATTCCCGAAAATCAAAGGCTTGCGAAGGCGTACAGAACAAGCTAGTGTACCTGTAAAGAGACGTTGTTGAGTTTTAGAAAAAAGAGCGACGTGCTCCTGTAGCTGGTTCGAATCCGAACCTAGACTATGACTATATATAGTGCTATGCTACTCTGTAAGTAATGAAACTGGCATATCCAACGTTCACTTCTCCTCTTCTCTAGTTACTCTGCCTAGCATCAGAAGCTCTGGTCGTAGCAACCATGTCCGCTGGCGGCTCGTCAACCTGCTCTTCAACACGCAACAACCAGATATGCACCAAGTCGCCACCCGTACCATCCCTTGTGGGTCTAATCACACCCCCGCCGGCACACTCACCGCAGCCGGTTTCTCATTGTAACCCGTGCCGTTGGTGTGATGCCACTACTGCAAGTCACGCAGAGTCATCCGTCGCGTCTCAACTACAATCCTCAACCCTGGCCGAGTCTTCTAGAAATGTCCGAATCATGGGGTAATAATATGTTTAAGTGTTGTTCGCCTGCTTTCAGTTGCTGATTTTTTTAATAGTTCCGTTGATGATCTTCCAATTTGATTCGTGCAGAAAAGGGAAGATTTGTGTGATTTGTATTTTTGGGAAGTTGCTGATGTGGGGGAATGGAACTATGCTGATTATTTGGTTAGCTGAGGAATCCCAATACCAGCAGGTTGGTGTGTTGGACAAGTAACTGAAGGAACGACAGAAGAGGATGCAGAGCAGAAGGTTAAAGATGCAATTCCTCTGATCATGGCCAAGCAACAACTGCTGAACGGCCTTGACAACAATGAGGAGATGAAAGCGCTTATGAAGATAATGGGCAAGATCATTGTGCTCTGTAGAATGATTGTCTCTTTATTTGCAGTGTATGTAGCGCTCGTGATGTATTCAGTGGCTATGATATGAGCACTTTGCTGACACTAGTAATGAATGAAACCTGTTTAGCAGGCTGGGCGTAGTGTTGTGAACATTTAATGATTTCTATTAAAGGAAATCGAGGGGTATCCCCTTTTGCTCATAAATAAATAAATAGCGGAGGCCCTTTTGCTAATAAATAAATAAATTAGCAGAGGCCCTGTCGGGTCAGCTTTGTTCCCGTTCAAAGACGTCGACCAAATTGCAATCCAACAGCAAACTATGTCATCAAATACAAGTTTCACAGCCAAATACGAGTACAACTAAACAACAATGTCATCATATTTTAGTCGTCATACAATCACCAAACACAAATCAACATACATAATAAGTGATGTTCTCACAGTAAAATACTAAACAACAACTTCATCAAGTTTCAGTTGTCATAGCAAACACAATTTCACATAGTAGATAAAAAGTCGTCTTCTCATAGGCAAAAACGACAAAAGCAATCTAATCATCATCTGCAGCAGCAGCGTCAACATCGTCGCCATGTGTATCAGTCTGAATCGTAATTCCCCCCAGTGTCATCTTCTTCTTCATCCTCAATGTCCTCGAACGTTGGCGTCTTATTGATCAACTCTCGTATGTCCACAGCCCGACAGGGAATCTTTTCGCCAGTGTTATTGATGTGATGGTTCTCAAAGATATTAGGAACATCTGTGTAATCTTCTACATCAGGAGCAGTGTAAGCATCATCTTGTTGTGCAACTTCATTAAATGAATTCCTCTGCTCAAACCTTTGCAATACTCTCCAGTCATCGCTACATGCATATGTGTCTTCCAAGAAAAATATCTGTGTTGCTTGATTTGCCAAAATAAAAGGCTCGTCGGTCTGGTATGCTGCCTTGACATTGATGGATTTGAAATAATCATTAGCGCTGGGTTTTGCGATCCTGGAAAACAGGTTATACCATGTCAGGTGGTTGGTGCGACATATGCCAACGGGTGGCTTATCATTGTGGGTGCCAATAAGACGTCGCCGGTGCCTGGAAACGGGATGAGGCGTAGACATGCACGCCGGCGGATCTTACCCAGGTTCGGGGCTCTCCGAGGAGATAACACCCCTAGTCCTGCTCTGCGGGGTCTCCGCATGATCACTAGATCAGTAAAGGTAGCTACAATCGCTCCTAGAGCTGTTGGGTTCAAGGGAGAAGAAGAACAAGGCTAGCTCTCTCTTCTCTGTATCTATGGTGTGTGTGCTATGCTTAGAAGCCAATCCTTTGCATGGGTGCTCCGGGGGGTTTATATAGGCCTACCCCCCGGGGGTACAATGGTAATCCGGCTGGGCACTGGTCCCAGCCGTCAGTGTCTACGCTTGCCGGCTTCTCTGCCGGCTGTTGGGTCCCGCTGACTGGTGGGTCCCGCCGGCTGCCGGCTTCTTGGTCGACAGGCCGGCCCCACCGCGTAGGGTCTTGTCGGCGGCTGCTTACTGTAGCCTCGCCCTTGATGATGAGGGCTTCGTTGAGGTAAGCGTGGCTACAGTGGGCCGCCTCGGGGGCTCTCACTGTAGCCTTACCTCGTCTTGTCTCCTTAATGTGGCACATGCTTCGAGGGAGGGGTAGCCGGCTTCTGGGGGCCGGCTACGCCCTTGGCCGACTGGGGGAGGCCGGGCCGCCTTCACGCCTCTCTCTGGCTGAAGGGGCCCGCCGCCCGTGGGCCGTACGGGAGTCTGTCGTGGATGACATTGAGGCTAGCATGGCTACAGTGCCGAGCCGAACGGGAGACGGCCGTCCCGTACGGCCTCCTGTAGCCATGCCCGCCTCGGGCTTCGGGGGTAGTGGGCCGCACTGTGGCCACACCCCGTCTTGTCACCGTTATGTGGGTGTAGCTTTGGTGGTTGTGGTCTCGGCCGACTTCTTGGAGTCGGCGCTCTTTGAGGCCGGCTTCCTGGAGTCGGCCACCCCGCGGATATCCTGGGGGAGATTGCTGAGGCTGGGCCGCCTCCTGTGAGTCGGCTTCGGGGTTAGCCGGCCAGGGGAGGTGGTCCAATGCTTGGAGTTCTTGGAGGCCCAAAGGCCTGATAATTTTTCAGAAAAACCAGGGGTAGTCGGTTAGGCTACCCGTGGCCATTTACTCTGACATACCAACAACGGCACAACAGAACCACACACCGATGAACCTCGAAACTGGAGATATACTGCAACTGAACAATGTCTGTTATTTTAGCATACATTTTAGGTCTCTTCACCGTACTTATCCGTGCTCATGATGGCACTGTTTTGTGTCTTCCTGCCTTCGTCGCGTGCAAGGGTGTTGTAGCGCACATCTCCAACAACACAAGATTCATAATGTCTTACCTGAGTATCAGGACCCATTGCTAGTGCGTAAAGGGCATCATTAACTGCCTGCCCATCCCCCGGCACCTTCTTAATCTATGGTTAGAAAATAGACAAGCTATTTATCTTATGTACTCAATATATTAAAAAAACTGACAGCGCAATTCAAAAGCTTACATGGCTCTTGAACCAATTTTCAAATCCTGCCATAACCAGTTTGTCAATGTTTCTTGGATTTTGCGGCAGTAACTCCTTTTTGTAGATGCTGCACAACATAGTGATCGCGTAAAGCATCTAATATATATAAGAATGTGCTGCAAGTTTAGTAGATTACGATGTATAAGCTGTAGTACTTAGCACTTACTCGATATAAGGTAGAATCTCAGGACAATTATTCAACACATACCAAACCATTTTGTCCAAATCTTTAGGTTTGTCATCTTGTCGACTCTTCCCTGTAACTCGAATAGAACAATCGAAAACATTGAGCTAGGGATTGTCTTCACCTACCTCTTTGCTAAGCTGATCAGCTGTTTCAATGTACTTTGAGCAGAATGTCAATGCTTCTGTAGCAATGCAGGCCTCTGCAATGGAACCCTCAGGTCTAGCTCTATTCCTAACATAGCCCTTGAAAGTGCCTAGCTGCCTTTCAATAGGGTACATCCAACCATACTGTACCGGACCTCTATGTAGTGCCTCATCAGTTAGATGAACAGCCAAATGCACCATCACATCAAAGAAGGCTGGAGGATATATCTTCTCAAGGTCGCATAGGATAGTTGGTATCTTGTCTCTAAGATGATCCAAAGCATCTATCCTGATATTTCTACTACAGAGTTCCCTGAAGAATTGTCCCAACTCTGCAACTGCTCTATATAAGTACGGGCGGCCCAATCCTCTAAGGGTAAAAGGTAAAACCCTTTGAAGTAGGACGTGGCAGTCATGAGTTTTCAACCCTTGTACCTTGTTTCCATCTGCACTGACGCTCCTTTTAGGGTTGGAAGCAAACCCATGTGGGAATCTCACACGTGACAGGACCTTGCAGAATTCTTTTCTTTTTTACCTTGTCCAAGACATACACAGTTTGTGCCATATCCCATGATGCACCATCATCTTCCACCTGCAAATCCCTTCTGATACGCAGGTGTGTCAAATCAATCCTAGATTTTAAGGTATCTTTCTTCTTGCCTTCAATATTAAGAAGTGTGTTGATAATGCTGTCACATATATTTTTCTTGATGGAATCACATCAAGATTATGCCACATATCCAAATCTTTCCAATACTCCAAGTCCCACAAAGTGGACCTGCAGGTAAACAATAATCTCTCTTCTGCCCTGCCGCGCTTCCTTTTCCCGCTACCGTTATCAGGATGGTTTCCTGGTGTAATATGCGTGACCTTCTCTAATTCCACTTGCAACTCATTGCCGGTGAGCCTCTTTGGGGCATCACGGTTTTCATGCTTTGCATTGAACACATGTCCTTGGTATTTTGTAGGACACTACTTGTTCTTGGCAAGGAAACGGTGGTGTCCAATGTAACAGATCTTGCTAAGTACTGCGTATGTCAACGGATTCATGTCACGGCGAACACATGCATTGTAACCATGTGTCGTTCGCCCTGACATAGTGCCCAAATCCGGATAATCATGGATGCACCAAATTATAACAACACGCAGAAAGAAATCAGCTGGTGGGCTGCTATATAGGTCTCGAGTGAGAACACCCCTCCATAGCTGTTGAAGTTCCTCCATGAATAAATCAAAATCCTTTCCAGGACTTTTTGGACCTGGGATGAGCAAGGCCATCATGTAGTTTGATTCTTTGGTGCAGACATTTGGTGGCATGTTGTAAGGGATAACAAGCAGTGGCCACATGCTATATGTGGCGCTCTGGTGGCCAAATGGGTTAAATCCATCTGTAGCTAAGCCAAGTCTAATGTTTCTCGGGTCAGCAGCAAACTTTTTGTGTTTTCGATTGAAGCTTTTCTAGTCACTACCATGAGATGGATGGCTCATTACATTCTAATCTCTGTACTCCTGGTTCCTAGAATGCCACAGTACATCCTCTCTTGTTTCAGCATCATGAAACAACCTCTGCAATCTTGGTATAATTGGAAAATGTCTCAGAACATTATGAGGAATCCTCTTCACAGCATCGCCATCTTTCCATCTTGATGATTTGCATTTTGGGCATTCACTTAAGTTGGCATAATCCTTCCGGAATAGAACACAATTATTCTTACAAACATGGATCATATCATATCCAATTCCAACTGCACAAAGGAAATTCTTCATTTTACTGTAGGTGTGTGGCAGCTCAAACGCATCTGGGAAAGATTTGCGGAAAGCAGCCAACATTGCATCAAATGATTTGTTGGTCATCCGCTCAGATGTCTTCACCTGAAGAAAGGTGACCATAGCTGAGAATACCGACAACTTATTTCCTTGGGTGACTGCCATGTTACATTGTTCCAACATGCGGGCCCACCGTTTTTCTTCTGCAGGTGAAAGTTCATGAAATGTGCGAGCATTTCGTAGCATTGTTTCAATGTTGGTCAAACTCACTGGCTCCGCCGCCACCACCTCCTCCTCCTCTTCCACCTGAGCATCAGGCAGGTAAAGATGGTGATCTGCTGCTTCCACATAGTCAGTAACATTGACGTTCACAGCTTCACCATGATGAACCCACCTAGTATGTGTGACTGACATCCGATACAAGTGTAGATGATTTTGCATAGTTGACTGGGATCTTGTAACTAAATTCATACAACTGCTACATGGGCAAAGCACATCTGATTTTGGACCACCATACTCAGCTCTGATAAAGTTCATGAAGTTTTCAATCCCCTCGACATATGCAACGGAGAATCTTCGAGCAGAAGTTATCCAAGTCATGTCCATCTATTAGACATACAAATTAGTTCTTCTACTAGATATTACAGGAAAAACATATATGCATTTTTATAAAGTCTAGAAAAAATACCTAGGTCGATGTCTAAAGCTATGGCAAGATATTTGGACAAGCAGATCTAAGTAACGAAATATATGTAAAGCTAATTCAGGAAACAAATTTGAGTGCTAAATTATGGCAGGCTATTTCAGCAGTCAATGAGGCCAAGCACACAGCCATGGAAGGCCATCTCAGCAACAAAGATCGAGTATAAAATGGTGTCGAGCTATTTCACCTAACAGATTGGCTACTAGACCATGGCAATCTACTTCACAATAAATATATGGCAGAATATTTTAGCAACTAATCGGGCATGTCATGCCATCTCAGCAAAGCAGATTGAGTGCAGAACATGGCAAGGAAGCTTCTTAAGCAGAGCATATTGACTGTAAACTATTTCGGCAAACAGTGAGATTAACAGTGTCTATCAGCTAACATTCAACACTACTCCGGCATGCACGGGGCCTTAGTCTAGAATGCACGTACCATGGGAGAAGTTGACCGACATGCGTCTCCACAAGAACGTCGCCAGCGGTGGCGGTGCGGCTGGAGGACGACACTCTACGAGAGCGTACGGTGGGAGCAAGAGGATCACCGTGCGTCCCCACGACGAACTGCAACGCCGACGTATCGGCGCGGCGGGGAGGGTGGCTTTGGCGGATGATACGTCTCCAACGTATCTATAATTTATGAAGTATTCATGCCATGTTTGCAACAATTTTGAATGGTTTTGGTATGGTTTTATTAGAACTAACCCGGACTAACGCTGTTTTCAGCAGAACTACTGTGGTGTCATTTTTTGTGCAGAAATAAAAGTTATCGGAATGGGCTGAAAATTTACAGTGATTTTTTATGGACCAAAAGAGACCCCCGAAGCACCGGAGCTAGGCCAGGAAGTGACCGATGAGGCCACAAGCCTAGGGGGTGCACCCACCCCCTAGGGTTGTGGGCCCCTCAGGCACTCCCTTGACGTGAGACCGACGCCAAAAATTCCTATAAATATAGAAACCCCAGAAAAGAACCCTAGATCGGATGTTCCGCCACCGCAAGTCTCTGTAGCCATGAAAAACCAATCGAGAGCCTGTTCCGGCACCCTGCCGGAGGAGGAAATCATTACCGGAGGCCATCTTCATCATCCCGGCAATCTCCATGACGAGGAGGGAGTAGTTCACCCTCGAGGATGAGGGTATGTACCAGTAGCAATGTGTTTGACCCCTCTCTCTCTCTTTCTCTCTCTCTTGTGTTCTTGATTTGACACGTTCTTGATGTACCGCGAGCTTTGTTACTATCGTTGGATGATATGGTGTTTCTTCCCCCTCTACCTTCTTGTGATGAATTGAGTCTTGCTCTTTGAGGTTTTGTTATGTTGGATTGAGTATTGGATTTGAGAACACTTGATGTATGTCTTGCGATGGGATATCTGTGGTGACAATGGGATTTTCTATTGATTCACTTGATGTATGTTTTGGCACTCAACTCGCAGGTTCCCGAGGTGACATTGGGGTAATCTATGCATACGGGTTGATGCATGTTTTCATCCTACGTTCTCCGATAGAAACTTTGGAGTGATTCTTTATTGCACGTTGAGGGATTGTTATGTGATCCAAATATGTTATCACCCAGTGACAAAGTAGGGGTAGCGAGGCACGTGTTTGTATTGTTGCCATCAAGGGTAAACAGATGGGGTTTTCATCATATTGCTTGAGTTTATCCCTCTACATCATGTCATCTTGCTTAAGGCGTTACTCCGTTCTTATGAAATTAAAACTCTAGATGCATGCTGGATAGCGGTCGATGTGTGGAGTAATAATACTAGATGCAGAATCATTTCGGTCTACTTGACACGGACGTGATGCCTATATTCATAATCATTGCCTTGGATATTGTCATAACTTTGCGCTTTTCTATCAATTGCTCGACAGTAATTTCTTCACCCACCGTATTATTTGCCTTCAAGAGAGAAGCCCCGGGTCTATTTTTTATCACATATTTTTAGATCTATAAACCAAAAATACCAAAAATATCTCGCTGCAATTTATTTACTTTTATTTTGTTTTATATTTTAGTAATCTTTTATATCTATCTCTATCAGATCTCACCTTTGCAAGTGACCACGAAGGGATTGACAACCCCTTTATTGCGTTGGGTGCAAGTGTTTGATTGTTTGTGTAGGTGCATATATTGGGGACTTGCTTGGATCTCCTACTGGATTGATACCTTGGTTCTTAACTGAGGGAAATACTTATCTCTACTTTGCTGCATCACCCTTTACTCTTCAAGGGAAAAACCAACGCAAGCTCAAGAAGTAGCATTCCAGCGAAGGAAAATGACCGTCAGTCCAGTGATCCCATGCCATCTGCCTCAGAAAATGCTTCAAAGCATCTTGCGCCATTAAAACCCATCAATGAGAATGTGCCAGCCTCCGATGATATTCAGCCGATGGAAATTAACGAGGAAGAACTATGAAAAAATCCTCAGGAATCATTTCCACTATTTACAGCTGAGTATGGCCCTAATGGCCCCCCTTTCAATTAATGTCGTGGTATTCTCACAGGGGGGTTGCGAGACAACATATGCCACAGGGTGGCTTGAGGTGAGGGCAAGACTGCCGCTGGAATATCCGAGGACGGGTATGCGAGTAGCACGCGCTAGTTTACCCAGGTTCGGGGCTCTCCGGAGAGATAATACCCCTACTCCTGCTTGTCTGAATATATGTGGTGTACATGTCTGGTACAAAGTTGCTCCTGGAGTTGTATCTGAGATCAGTGCCACTGCCACGGGCACCTGATCTCGTATATATGCGGGTGGCCAGATGAGCATGCAAGCTCTAGTGGCCGAATGGGTTTGTGCCTTGTGAGCATGTATGCATGCGTGAGTGAGCCTGTCTCTCCATGCGTGAGAGCATGAGCGTGGATGGATGGATATGTGCTAGCTTATATAGTGTGGGCTAGCTTAGGATGTAAGCTATGTGGTGGGCATGGTAGCTAGCTAGCTAGTGGCATGGTGGGGGTGTCATGCTTGTCTCCTGGGCCACTTCATAAATAGTGCCCAGGGACAAGTGACACTATACATATGACATGAGGTGACACGTGTATAGTGCTCATGTACAGCCATCTCGTCCGCGGTATGACCGTCTCGTCGGGGTCTTGTCGGTGTTGGGTCGGATCAGCCGCTGACTTTGGGCAGCTGGCTGGTTGGCGCAGTCGGCCCGGGTTGTCGGACAGGGGGCCGGCTGGGGCAGCCTGAGCAGTCGGACTGAGGGGCTTTGCTAGCCCCGATGTCTTGAAATATTGTCTTCCTGTCTTTGGGGTACCCGTGGTCAATTACCCCGACAGTAGCCTCCGAGCCTCAGGGCAACTTGACAAAGTTGGGCGGAGGTTTTTTAGCGGGTGTTGATGTAGAAGATATCGATGACGGCCAGCTGTAGGCCGCAGCCGGCGTGGCTTGCTTCCGGCGGGGGCGCGCCAGCGCACCCACTGGGTGTAGCCTTCGAGCCTCCGGGCAAGTTGGAAAAGTTGGGCGGAGGCTTTTCGCCGTTGTTGGTGCAGGCGTCGAGGTGCCGGGCGCGGACACGAAGTCTGCTGGCTGGTGCTATCGGGCGCGGACGCGGGGTCCGCCGACTGAAGCTATCGGGCGCGGACGCAGGGGTCCACCGACTGATGCTGTTGCTGACAGCCGGCTGCGGGCTGCAGCCGGCGCGACTTGCTTCCAGTGGGGGCGCGCCAGCTCACCCACTGGGTGTAGCCTTCGAGCCTCCGAGTGAGGAGGGGGTTCCCCACGAAAATAATCATGCAAAAACAGAGTTAGTTCGCGCAGATATATCAAATGTTTGCTTTTAGCATTGCAAGTTTATGCGGGGGGTGCCGACTCGGTTTCATCCGAGCCCCTTTCTATCTTTTTCATGTTCCCTCCGCTCTTTGGCTGCTCTCGCTTGCCGGATAGCCGCTTTGCGGTCTGTGGCTGAGAATGGGCCACAGAGTGGAGTGTACAGTACTCAGACACTGGGAGCGGATTTAACCGAGCAGATACTCATAAACCAAACGGCAGGGTAGTCCGAACCGTTTTTTCTCCTGAGACATTTTTCGCGTGGGTGGCCTCCAGCGTTTGCTCTTGCTAGCCGGATAGCCGCTTTGCGATCTGTGACTAAGAGTAAGCCTTTGGTACCGCGCACGCTACTGGGCCGTCTGCGGGAACAAACGTCTTAGGCCAAGCGGCCAGCCTCCGGGCCAACTCTGGCTGGCGCCGGGGTGAACAACGGCGCAACTGTAATAAAATGTGGAGATAGCCCCCCGAGCATCGCTCAGGGTTATCCGTGTATGCATGGTGCAAAATCATGCAGATGAGGAGCTCACATTGCTTTTGGTGTAGTCGGGGTGGAGATGATCTCCGGCAGGCGGCCTGAGCCTCCGGGCGCTCGAGGGACGCCACAGCCGGTTAGCCCGAACTGGCCAGATTGTGAAGCGGGGCCAGCCGGACCGGCTCCTCAGCCGGTGGCGCGGTGAAGCGGACAGGCGCGCCGGCCGGTCGAGCGGCGACGTGGGCAGTCGACCAGAGCAGCTGACGGGACTGCAGTCCGCACAGCCGGCTATGCACGCAGCTGTGCTGCCGGCCACGCGCACGGTCGTGCCTGTGGTCGTGCAACCGGCCATGCATGCATGCCTGTATATTTTCTCTTTTTTCCAGCCGGCACAACTTTCTCTCTCTCTTTTTCTTTTTCTTTTTCTTTTTTGCAAGGCCAGCCGGCCCTTGACCATTCTCTTACCTGGCTCTGCTCTTTTTCTTTGCCCGTCCCCGCGTGGGCAGTCGGCCACAAACAGAAGCCAGCAACGGGCGATCGGGGTGTCGGATGGTGTGGGGACGGCGCGGAGGCGACGCAGCACATCCGGCCGCGGGGCGGGGCACCGGCTGGGGCGGAGCCGGAGCCGGCCGGGGGCGCAGGCGGTGCGGGGACGGAACATAGGCGGCTCGGC
>NC_057799.1:382429914-382430906 GCF_018294505.1 Triticum aestivum | reverse complement strand
CCAGGCGGCCGCAGGCGCAGGCGCGCGGGAGCCACTAGAGGCCGGGCGCGCGCGAGCAGGTCAGCTGGAGGAGGATGGGTGCTCCAGCCGTGGGGTCGAGCGGGAGGCCAGCCGGAGCGAGGGAGCAGGGGACTCGGCCCGTGGGCGGGAGTGCAGCGAGCGCAGCCGGAGGAGGCACGCGGACGAGACCGGAGCCAGGCCATCGCGGGTAGAGGCAGAGCCGGCGCGAAGACGACCTATCGATGCGCGGGGCGGCCAGCGCGGGCAGAGGGAGGCCGGGTGCCGGGTCGCGGCGACGGGAAGCGGCGCATCCGAGCACGGGGGTGGCCGGGTGCTGGAGCCGGCGCAGCTGGAGGCCGGGTTTACGCGGGCATTGGGGAGCCAGCGGGCGGTCGCAGACGTTTGAAGGGTAGCAGCTGGCGCCTGGGCGCAGGGCGCAGCCGGCAGCACAGCAGCAGCTGGCGCCGGGGCGCGGGGCGTAGCCGGCCGGGGCGCATGGCGCCGCGGAGCGCGGAAGACAGACGCGGAGCGGCACCCGGCCAGTGGCGATGTCGCGGCCCGAACGACGCGGGCCATCCTGCGAAGCAGCGCGGGCGTTGTCTGTCTTGTGCCCGGCCATTGCGTACTGGGCATGTCTGGTTTGCGTCCGACCAATGTACTAGTAGTGGATGCGCGCTCAGGCTGGAACAAAGCGCAGCGCGGAGAGGAGCGGACGCGAGGCCGTGGACAGATGCGGCCGACCGAAACAAGGTCGCGCGGCGCGCGCGCTGACGGACGGCCAGCGTCGCAGCGGTGGCGATGAAGAGGCCGAGGCCGATGACGAGGATGTGCCATCCCGCGCGGTCGCTCCGAGGGCGGGTCGATGTCGAGCCCCCAAGCGCTACCGGAGAGACAACGGCGATGCCGCGGTGATGATGATGAAAAGGGGTCCTGCCCGGACTGCGAAACCAGCAGGAGCTTGCCCCATGGTGGGCGCCAAATGTCGTGGTATT
>NC_057799.1:382383382-382429687 GCF_018294505.1 Triticum aestivum | reverse complement strand
ATATGCCACAGGGTGGCTTGAGGTGAGGGCAAGACTGCCGCTGGAATATCCGAGGATGGGTATGCGTGTAGCACGCGCTAGTTTACCCAAGTTCGGGGCTCTCCGGAGAAATAATACCCCTACTCCTGCATGTCTGAATATATGTGGTGTACAAGTCTGGTACAGAGTTGCTCCTGGAGCTGTATCTGAGATTAGTGCCACTGCCACGGGCACCTGATCTCGTACATATGTGGGTGGCTAGATGAGCATGCAAGCTCTAGTGGCCGAATGGGTTTGTGCCTTGTGAGCATGTATGCATGTGTGAGTGAGCCTGTCTCTCCATGCGTGAGAGCATGAGTGTGGATGGATGGATATGTGCTAGCTTATATAGTGTGGGCTAGCTTAGGATGTAAGCTATGTGGTGGGCATGGTAGCTAGCTAGCTAGTGGCATGGTGGGGGTGTCATGTTTGTCTCCTGGGTCACTTCATAAATAGTGCCCAGGGACAAGTGGCACTATACATGATGACATGAGGTGACACGTGTACAGTGCTCAGGTACAACCGTCTCGTCCGCGGTATGACCGTCTTGTCGGGGTCTTGTCGGTGTCGGGTCGGAGCAGCGGCTGACTTCGGGCAGCCAGCTGGTTGGCGCAGTCGGCCCGGGCAGTCGGACAGGGGGCCGGCTGGGGCAACGTGAGCAGTCGGACTGAGGGGCTTTGCTAGCCCCGATGTCATGAAATATTATCTTCCTGTCTTCGGGGTACCCGTGGTCAATTACCCCGACAATGAACAACTTCACTCTGCAAAGCTTGCATTCTTTGTGGTCAGCCGGTATGAAGGAGAAAGGACTTCATTGTCCCCCAGGTTTTGGACGGAAAAGCAAGCAATCTATTATGCTCGAATCTTGTTTGGCAAGCACGGGATTTTCAATCATAAGATATTTAACTTTGCCAAGCTCGAAGAAATGCCCTGTTTCCACAATGCACTTGATCATATTAAACATGCTCTCCTGAAGGGATTCATGCATTTCAACCATGGCTGGCACAAGGAAGTTATTCTTCAGTTCTATGCCACGGTATACATCACAGGAGAAATGGAAAATCGTTCATCTTGGACGCTTGAGTGGATGACCGGCAGAGAGAGAATTAAATGCTCAACAGATCATTTTCTGGCACTAATAAATTTGCCTCGCTGTGAATTTGAGAACGACAGAGAACACCGATTGCATTTCTGGGAAGTATCTGAAGCTCAACTCCATGTCTTGATGGATCGCACTGAAGGAAATATGCCCTAGAGGCAATAATAAAGTTGTTATTTTATATTTCCTTATACCATGATAAATGTTTATTATTCATGCTAGAATTGTATTAACCGGAAACTTAATACATGTGTGAATACATAGACAAAACACCGTGTCCCTAGTAAGCCTCTACTAGACTAGCTCGTTAATCAAAGATGGTTAAGTTTCCTAACCATAGACATGTGTTGTCATTTGATGAACGGGATCACATCATTAGGAGAATGATGTGATGGACAAGTCCCATCCGTTAGCTTAGCATGTTGATCGTTTAGTTTTATTGCTATTGCTTTCTTCATGTCAAATACATATTCCTTAGACTATGAGATTATGCAACTCCCGGATACCGGTGGAATACCTTGTGTCCTATCAAACATCACAAGGTAACTGGGTGATTATAAAGATGCTCTACAGGTATCTCCGAAGGTGTTTGTTGGGTTGGCATATATCAAGATTAGGATTTGTCACTCCGAGTATCGGAGAGGTATCTCTGGGCCCTCTCGGTAATGCACATCATAATAAGCCTTGCAAGCAATGTGACTAATGAGTTAGTTGCGAGATGATGTATTACAGAATGAGTAAAGAGACTTGCTGGTAACAAGATTGAATTAGGTATGAAGATACCGACGATCGAATCTCGGGCAAGTAACATACCGATGACAAAGCATATGTTGTCATTACGATACGACCAATAAAGATCTTCGTAGAATATGTGGGAACCAATATGAGCATCCAGGTTCCGATGTTGGTTATTGACCGGAGAGGTGTCTCGGTCATGTCTACATAGTTCTCGAACTTGTAGTGTCTGCACGCTTAACGTTCGATGACGATTTTATATTGTATGAGTTATGTGATTTGGTGACCGAATGTTGTTCGGAGTCCCGGATGAGATCACAGACATGACGAGGAGCCTCGAAATGGTCGAGAGGAAAAGATTCATATATAGGCCGATAGTATTCGGACACCGGAAAGTGTTCCGGAGGTACCGGGTACATATCGGGTCACCGGAAGGGGTTCCAGGCACCCCCGGCAAAGATATGTGCCTTATTGGGCCAAGGACAGGATAGACCAGCCCCTAGTGGGCTGGTGCGCCCCATATAGGCTGAATAGGAGGAGAAGGAAGGAGGGGAAGGGAGAAAGGAAAGGGGAGGATTCGGCCTCCCCCTTTCGTTCTCTCCCCCCTCTCTTTCCTTCCCCCTCCGACACTTATGGAAGGGGGGAGGCCAACTTGTGGGAGGCGCCCAAGTAGGAATCCTCCTACTTGGGGCACCCCTTGCTGCCCCTCTCCCTCTCCCACCTATATATATGTGGGGGGGCACCGCTAGAACACACAACATTGATTCCTAGCCGTGTGCGGCGCTGCCCTCCACAGTTTACGCCTCCGGTCATATTGTCGTAGTGCTTAGGCGAAGCCCTATGCGGATCACTTCACCATCACCATGACCACGCTGTCGTGCTGACGAAGCTCTCCCTCGACACTTTGCTGGATCAAAAGTTCAAGGGATGTCATCGAGCTGAACGTGTGCAGAACTCGCAGGTGTCGTACGTTCGGTGCTTGATCGGTCGGAATGAGAAGAAGTTCGACTACATCAACCGTGTTGTCAAACGCTTCCGCTTTCGGTCTACGAGGGTACGTGGACACACTCCCCCCTCTCGTTGCTATGCATCTCCTAGATAGATCTTACATGAGCGTAGGATTTTTTTTTGAAATTGCATGAGACGTTCCCCAACAGTGGTATCAGAGCCAGGTCTATGCGTAGATGATATGCACGAGTAGAACACAAAGAGTTGTGGGCGATGATCATCATACTGCTTACCACCAGTGTCTTATTTTGATTCGGAGGTATTGTTGGATGAAGCGGCCTGGACCAACCTTACATGACCACATTCATGAGACCGGTTACACCGACAGACATGCAACTAGTTTTGCATAAAGGTGGTTGGCGAGTGTCTGTTTCTCCAACTTTAGTTCAATCGAAATTGACTGTGGCCGGTCTTTTTTGAAGGTTAAAACAGCAAACTTGATAAATCACCATTGTGGTTTTGATGTGTAGGTAAGAACGGTTCTTACTAGAAGCCCATAGCAGCCACGTAAAACTTGCAACAACAAAGTAAAGGACGTCTAACTTGTTTTTGCAGGGCATGTTGTGATGTGATATGGTCAAGACATGATGTGATATACGTTATTGTATGAGATGATCATGTTTTGTACAAGTTATCGGTAACTGGCAGGAGCCTTATGGTTATCGCTATATTGTATGAAATGCAAACGCCATGTAATTGCTTTACTTTATCACTATGCGTTAGTGATAGTTGTAGAAGCAACAGTTGGCGAGACGACCACGACGCTACAATGGAGATCAAGGTGTCAAGCCTATGACAATGGAGATAATGACGGTGCTTTGGAGATGGAGATCAAAGGCACAAGATGATGATGGCCATATGATGTCACATATTTTGATTGCATGTGATGTTTATATTTTATGCATCTTATTTTGCTTAGTGCGGTGGTAGTATTATAAGATGATCCCTTAACTAAATTTCAAGGTATAAGTGTTCTCCCTAAGTATGCACCATTGCGAAAGTTCTTCGTGCTGAGACACCACGTGATGATCGGGTGTGATAGGCTCTATGTTCACATACAATGCGTGCAAGACAGTTTCGCACATGCGGAATACTCGGGTTAAACTTGACGAGCCTAGCATGTACAGACATGGCCTCGGAACACTGGAGACCGAAAGGTCGAACGTAAATCATATAGTAGATATGATCAACATAGAGATGTTCACCATTGATGACTACTCCATCTCACGTGATGATCGGACATGGTTTAGTTGATTTGGATCACATAATCATTTGGATGACTCGAGGGATGTCTATCTAAGTGAGAGTTCTTAAGTAATATGATTAATTGAACTTAATTTATCATGAACTTAGTCATGATAGTTTTTGCATATCTATGTTGTAGATCAATAGCTCGCGTATAGCTCCCCTATATTTTTTATATGTTCCTAGAGAAAACTAAGTTGAAATATGATAGTAGCAATGAGGCGGACTGGGTCCGTGATTTGAGGATTATCCTCATTGCTGCATAGAAGAATTATGTCCTTGATGCACCGCTAGGTGACAAACCTATTGCAGGAGCAGATGCAGACGTTATGAACGTTTGACAAGCTCGGTATGATGACTACTTGATAGTTTAGTGCGCCATGCTTTACGGCTTAGAACCGGGACTTCAAAAATGTTTTTGAACGCCATAGAGCATATGAGATGTTCCAAGAGCTTAAAATGATATTTCAGACTCATGCCCATGTTAAGAGGTATGAGACCTCTGACAAGTACTTTGCCTACAAGAAGGAGGAGAACAACTCAGCTCGTGAGCATGTGCTCAGAATGTCTGGGTACTACAATCACTTGAATCAAGTGGGAGTTAATCTTCCAGATAAGATAGTGATTGACAGAGTTCTCTAATCACTATCACCAAGTTACAAGAACTTCATGATGAACTATAATATGCAAGGGACAACGAAAATGATTCCCAAGCTCTTCGCGATGCTGAAATCGGCGAAGGTAGAAATCAAGAAATAGCATCAAGTGTTGATGGTTAACAAGACCACTAGTTTCAAGAAAAAGGGCAAGGGAAAGAAAGGGAACTTCAAGTAGAATGTCAAGCAAGTTGACACTCTCATGAAGAAGCCCAAAGCTAGACCAAAGCCTGAAACTGAGTGCTTCTACTGCAAAGGGAATGGTCACTGAAAACGAAACTACCCCAAATACTTGGCGGATAAGAGGGATGGCAAAGTGAACAAAGGTATATTTGATATACATGTTATTGATGTGTACTTTAGTAGTGTCATAGTAACCCTAGGGTATTTGATACCGGTTCATTTACTAAGATTAGTAACTCAAAACATGAGTTGCCAAATGAACAGAGACTAGTTAAGGACGAGGTGACGATGTGTGTTGGAAGTGGTTCCAAGGTTGATAAGATCACCATCACACACTCCCTCTACCTTCAGGATTAGTGTTGGACCTAAATAACTGTTATTTGGTGTTTGCGTTGAGCATGAATATGATTTGATCATGTTTATTGTGATACGGTTATTCATTTAAGTCAGAGAAAAAATGTTGTTCTGTTTACATGAATAAAACCTTCTATGGTCATACACCCAATGTAAATGGTTTATCGAATCTCGGTCATGGTGATACACAATGAAGGAAATATACCCTAGAGGCAATAATAAAGTTGTTATTTATATTTCCTTATATCAAAATAAATGTTTATTATTCATGCTAGAATTGTATTAACCGGAAACTTAGTACATGTGTGAATATATAGACAAATAGAGTGTCCCTAGTATGCCTCTACTTGACTAGCTCGTTAATCAAAGATGGTTAAGTTTCCTAGCCATAGACATGTGTTGTCATCTGATGAACGGGATCACATCATTAGAGAATGATGTGATGGACAAGACCCATCCGTTAGCTTAGCACTATGATCGTTTAGTTTATTGCTATTGCTTTCTTCATGACTTATACATGTTCCTATGACTATGAGATTATGCAACTCCCGAATACAGGAGGAACACTTAGTGTGCTATCAAACGTCACAACGTAACTAGGTCATTATAAAGATGCTCTACAGGTGTCTCCGATGGTGTTTGTTGAGTTGGCATACATCGAGATTACGATTTGTCACTCCGAGTATCGGAGAGGTATCTCTGGGCCCTCTCGGTAATGCACATCACTATAAGCCTTGCAAGCAATGTGACTAATGAGTTAGTTGCGGGATGATACCTTACAGAATGAGTAAAGAGACTTGCCGGTAACGAGATTGAACTAGGTATGGTGATACCGACGATCGAATCTCGGGCAAGTAACATACCGATGACAAAGGGAACAACGTATGTTGTTATGCGATTTGACCGATAAAGATCTTCGTAGAATATGTAGGAGACAATATGAGCATCCAGGTTCCGCTATTCGTTATTGACCGGAGATGTGTCTCGGTCATGTCTACATAGTTCTCGAACCCGTAGGGTCTGCATGCTTAACGTTCGATGACGATTTGTATTATGAGTTTATGTGATTTGGTGACCAAAGGTTGTTCGGAGTCCCGGATGAGATCACGGACATGAGGAGGAGTCTCAAAATGGTCGAGACATAAAGATTGATATATTGGACCATGTTTCGGACACCAGAAGTGTTCGGGATAGTTTCGAGTAAAACCGGAGTGCCAGAGGGGTTACCGGAACCCCCCGGGGGAACTAATGGGCCAATATGGGCCCTATTGGAGAGAGAGGAGGGCAGCTAGGGCAGGCCACGCCCCACCCCCTTGGAGTCCGAATTGGACAAGGGAAGGGGGGGGCGGCGCCCCCCCTTTCCTAGTCCCTCTCCCTCTCCTTCCTCCCCTCTCTCCCTCTTGGTGGAATCCTACTAGGACTTGGAGTCCTAGTAGGACTCCCGTCCTTGGGCGCGCCCCCTAGGGCCGGCCGGCCTCCTCCCTCCCTCCTTTATATATGTGGGGAGGAGGGCACCCTAGAACACACAAGTTGATCTTTTAGCCCTGTGCGGTGCCCTCCTCCACAGAAACACACCTTGATCATATCGTCGTAGTGCTTAGGTGAAGCCCTGCGCCGGTAACTTCATCATCATCGTCACCACGCCGTCGTGCTGATGGAACTCTCCCTCTGCCTCAACTGGATCAAGAGTATGAGGGATGTCATCGAGCTGAACGTGTGCTGAACACGGAGGTGCCGTACATTCGGTGCTAGGATCCGTCGGATCGTGAAGACGTACGACTACATCAACCGCGTTGATATAACACTTCCGCTTTCGGTCTACGAGGGTACGTGGACACACTCTCCCCGCTCGTTGCTATGCTTCTCCTAGATAGATCTTGTGTGATCGTAGGATTTTTTTGAAATACTACGTTCCCCAACATTGGCATCCGAGCCACGTCTATGCGTAGATGTTATATGCACGAGTAGAACACAAAAGAGTTGTGGGCGGTAATAGTCATACTGCTTACTAGCATGTCATACTTTGATTCGGCGGTATTGTTGGATGAAGCGGCCCAGACCGACATTACATGACCGTGTTCATGAGATTGGTTCTACCGCCGTGCTTCGCACACAGGTGGCTAGTGGGTGTCTCTTTCTCTAACTTTAGTTGAATCGAGTGTGACTACGCCCGGTCCTTGTTGAAGGTTAAAACAGCACACTTGACGAAAAATCATTGTGGATTTGATGTGTAAGTAAGAACGGTTCTTGCTATGCCCGTTGCAGCCACGTAAAAGTTGGAACAACAAAGTAGAGGACATCTAACTTATTTTTGTAGGGCTTGCTGTGATGTGATATGGTCAAGACGTGATGATATATAAATTGTTGTATGAGATGATCATGTTTTGTAGAAGTTATCGGCAACTGGCAGGAGCCTTATGGTTGTCGCTTTATTGTATGAAAAGCAATCGCCATGTAATTGCTTTATTTTATCACTAAGTGGTAGCGATAGTCGTAGAAGCAATAGTTGGCGAGACGACAAAGATGCTTCGATGGAGATCAAGGTGTCAAGCCGGTGACGATGGTGGTCATGACGACGCTTTGGAGATGGAGATCAAAGGCACAAGATGATGATGGCCATATCATATCACTTATATTGATTGCATGTGATGTTCATCCTTTATGCATCTGATTTTGTTTAGTACGGCGGTAGCATTATAAGATGATCTCTCACTAAATTTCAAGGTACAAGTGTTCTCCCTGAGTATGCACCGTTGCTACAGTTCGTCGTGCCAGACACCACGTGATGATCGGGTGTGATAAGCTCTATGTTCACATATAACGGGTGCAAGCTAGTTTTGCACGCGCAGAATACTCGGGTTAAACTTGATGAGCCTAGCATATGCAGATATGGCCCCGGAACACTGAGACCGAAAGGTCGAGCATGAATCATATCGTAGATATGATCAACATAGTGATGTTCACCATTGAAAACTACTCCATCTCACGTGATGATCGGACATGGTTTAGTTGATTTGGATCATGTGATCACTTAGATGATTAGAGGGATGTCTATCTAAGTGGGGGTTCTTAAGTAATATGATTAATTGAACTTTAATTAATCACGAACTTAGTACCTGATAGTATTTTGCATGTCTATGTTGTTGTAGATCAATGGCCCGTGCTACTGTTCCTTTGAATTTTAATGCATTCCTAGAGAAAGCTAAGTTGAAAGATGATGGTAGCAACTACACAGACTGGGTCCATAACTTGAGGATTATCCTCATTGTTGCACAGAAGAATTACGTCCTGGAAGCACCGCTAGGTGCAAGACCCATTGCAGGAGCAACGCCGGACGTTATGAACGCCTGGCAGAGCAAAGCTGATGACTACTCGATAGTTCAGTGTGCCATGCTTTACGGCTTAGAACCGGGACTTCAACGACGTTTTGAACATCATGGAGCATATGAGATGTTTCAGGGGTTGAAGTTAATATTTCAAGCAAATGGCCGGATTGAGAGATATGAAGTCTCCAATAAGTTCTACATCTGCAAAATGGAGGAGAATAGTTCTGTCAGTGAACACATACTCAAAATATCTGGGTACCACAATCACTTGACTCAACTAGGAGTTAATCTTCCGGTTGATAGTGTCATTGACAGAGTTCTTCAATCACTGCCACCAAGCTACAAAAGCTTCGTGATGAACTATAATATTCAAGGGATGGATAAGACAATTCCCAAGCTCTTCGCGATGCTAAAGGCTGCGGAGGTAGAAATCAAGAAGGAGCATCAAGTGTTGATGGTCAACAAGACCACTAGTTTCAAGAAATAGGGCAAAGGGAAGAAGGGGAACTTCAAGAAGAACGGCAAGCAAGTTGCTCTCAAGTGAAGAAGCCCAAGTCTGGACCTAAGCCTAAGACTGAGTGCTTCTACTGCAAAGGGACTGGTCACTGGAAGCGGAACTGCTCCAAGTATTTGGCGGACAAGAAGGATGGGAAAGTGAAAGGTATATTTGATATACATGTTATTGATGTGTACCTTACTAATGCTCGTAGTAGCGCCTGGGTATTTGATACTGGTTCTGTTGCTCATATTTTCAACTCGAAACAGGGGCTACAGATTAAGCGAAGATTGGCTAAGGACGAGGAGACGATGCGCGTGGGAAATGGTTCCGAAGTCGATGTGATCACCGTTGGCACGCTACCTCTACATCTACCTTCGGGATTAGTTTTAGACCTGAATAATTGTTATTTGGTGCCAGGGTTGAGCATGAACATTATATCTGGATCTTGTTTGATGCGAGACGGTTATTCATTTAAATCAGAGAATAATGGTTGTTCTATTTATATGAGTAATATCTTTTATGGTCATGCACCCTTGATGAGTGGTCTATTTTTGTTGAATCTCGATAGTAGTGACACACATATTCATAGTATTGAAGCCAAAATATATAAGTTTAATAATGATAGTGCAACTTATTTGTGGCACTGCCATTTGGTTCATATTGGTGTAAAGCGCATGAAGAAACTCCATACTGATGGGCTTTTGGAATCACTTGATTATGAATCACTTGATGCTTGTGAACCATGCCTCATGAGCAAGATGACGAAAACTCCGTTCTCCGGAACAATGGAGCGAGCAACAGACTTGTTGGAAATAATACATACTGATGTATGCGGTCCGATGAGTGTTGAGGCTCGCGGCGGGTATCGTTATTTTCTGACCTTCATAGATGATTTGAGCAGATATGGGTATATCTACTTAATGGAACATAAGTTGGAAACATTTGAAAAGTTCAAAGAATTTCAAAGTGAAGTGGAAAATCATCGTAACAAGAAAATAAAATTTCTACGATCTGATCATGGAGGTGAATATTTGAGTTACGAGTTTGGTCTTCATTTGAAACAATGTGGAATAGTTTCACAGCTCACGCCACCCGGAACACCACAGCGTAATGGTGTGTCCAAACGTTGTAACCGCACTTTATTAGATATGGTGCGATCTATGATGTCTCTTACTGATTTACCGCTATCATTTTGGGGTTATGCTTGAGAGACGGCTGCATTCACATTAAATAGGGCACCATCTAAATCCGTTGAGACTACACCATATGAACTGTGGTTTGGCAAGAAACCCAAGTTATCGTTTCTGAAAGTTTGGGGCTGCGATGCATATGTGAAAAAGCTTCAACCTGATAAGCTCGAACCCAAATCGGAGATATGTGTCTTCATAGGATACCCAAAGGAGACTATTGGGCACACCTTCTATCACAGATCCGAAGGCAAGATATTCGTTGCTAAAAATGGAGCATTTCTAGAGAAGGAGTTTCTCTCGAAAGAAGTGAGAGGGAGGAAAGTAGAACTTGATGAGGTAATTGTACCTGCTCCCTTATTGGAAAGTAGTTCATCACAGAAATCAGTTCCAGTGATTCCTACACCAATTAGTGAGTAAGCTAATGATGATGATCATGAAACTTTTGTTCAAGTTACTACCGAACCTCGTAGGTCAACCAGAGTAAGACCCGCACCAGAGTGGTATGGTGATCCTATTCTGGAGGTCATGTTACTTGACCATGACGAACCTACAAACTATGAGGAAGCGATGATGAGCCCAGATTCCGCGAAATGGCTTGAGGCCATGAAATCTCAGATGGGATCCATGTATGAGAACAAAGTGTGGACTTTGGTTGACTTGCCCGATGATCGGC
Organism: Triticum aestivum; assembly: GCF_018294505.1. NCBI lineage: Eukaryota > Viridiplantae > Streptophyta > Magnoliopsida > Poales > Poaceae > Triticum > Triticum aestivum. The sequence continues at coordinate 382,418,701 of NC_057799.1, read as the reverse complement.
AAGCCATAGAGAATAAATGGATCTTCAAGAAGAATACTGACGCTGATGGTAATGTTACTATCTACAAAGCTCGACTTGTTGCGAAAGGTTTTCGACAAGTTCAAGGAGTTGACTACGATGAGACCTTCTCACCCGTAGAGATGCTTAAGTCCGTCTGAATCATGTTAGCAATTGCCGCATTTTATGATTATGAAATTTGGCAAATGGATGTCAAAACTACATTCGTTAATGGATATCTTAAAGAAGAGTTGTATATGATGCAACCAGAAGGTTTTGTCGATCCAAAAGGTGCTAACAAAGTGTGCAAGCTCCAACGATCCATTTATGGACTGGTGCAAGCATCTCGGAGTTGGAATACACTATCAAAGCATATGATTTTATACAGACTTTTGGAGAAGCCTGTATTTACAAGAAAGTGAGTGGGAGCTCTGTAGCATTTCTGATATTATATGTGGATGACATATTATTGATCGGAAATGATACATAATTTCTGGATATCATAAAAGGATACTTGAATAAGAATTTTTCAATGAAAGACCTCTGTGAAACTGCTTATATATTGGGCATCAAGATCTATAGAGATAGATCAAGACGCTTAATTGGACTTTCACAAAGCACATACCTTGATAAAGTTTTGAAGAAGTTCAAAATGGATCAAGAAAAGAAAGGGTTCTTGCCTGTGTTACAAGGTGTGAAGTTGAGTCAGACTCAATGCCCGACCACTGTAGAAGATAGAGAGAAAATGGAAGTCATTCCCTATGCTTCAGCCATAGGTTCTATCATGTATGCATTGCTGTGTACCAGACCTAATGTGTGCCTTGCTATTAGTTTAGCAGGGAGGTACCAAAGTAATCCAGGTGTGGATCACTGGACAGCGGTCAAGAACATCCTGAAATACCTGAAAAGGACTTAGGATATGTTTCTCGTTTATGGAGGTGACAAAGAGCTTGTCGTAAATGGTTATGTTGATGCAAGCTTTCACACTAATCCGGATGACTCTAAGTCACAAACCGGATACGTATTTATATTGAACGGTGGAGCTTTCAGTTGGTGCAGTTCTAAGCAAAGCGTCGTGGCGGGATCTACGTGTGAAGCAGAGTACATAACTGCTTCGGAAGCAGCAAATGAAGGAGTTCATATCCGATCTAGGAGTCATACCCAGTGCATCGGGTCCAATGAAAATCTTTTGTGACAATACTGGAGAAATTGCCTTGGCGAAGGAATCTAGATTTCACAAGAGAACCAAACACATCAAGAGACGCTTCAATTCCATCCGCGATCAAGTCAAGGAGGGAGACATAGAGATTTGCAAGATACTTACGGATCTGAATATTGCAGACCCATTGACTAAGCATCTCTCACGAGCAAAACATGATCAGCACCAAGACTCCATGGGTGTTAGAATCATCACTATGTAATCTAGATTATTGACTCTAGTGCAAGTGGGAGACTGAAGGAAATATGCCCTAGAGGCAATAATAAAGTTGATATTTATATTTCCTTATATCATGATAAATGTTTATTATTCATGCAAGAATTGTATTAACCGGAAACTTAGTACATATGTGAATATATAGACAAATAGAGTGTCCCTAGTATGCCTCTACTTGACTAGCTCGTTAATCAAAGATGGTTAAGTTTCCTAGCCATAGACATGTGTTGTCATTTGATGAACGCTATCACATCATTAGAGAATGATGTGATGGACAAGACCCATCCGTTAGCTTAGCACTATGATCGTTTAGTTTATTGCTATTGCTTTCTTCATGACTTATACATGTTCCTATGACTATGAGATTATGCAACTCCCGAATACCGGAGGAACACTTAGTGTGCTATCAAACGTCACAACATAACTGGGCGATTATAAAGATGCTCTATAGGTGTCTCCAATGGTGTTTGAGTTGGCATAGATCGAGATTAGGATTTGTCACTCCGAGTATCAGAGAGGTATCTCTGGGCCCTCTCGGTAATGCACATCACTATAAGCCTTGCAAGCAATGTGACTAATGAGTTAGTTGCGGGATGATACATTACGGAACGAGTAAAGAGACTTGCCGGTAATGAGATTGAATTAGGTATGCTGATACCGATGATCAAATCTCGGGCAAGTAACATAACGATGACAAAGGGAACAACATATGTTGTTATGCGGTTTGATCGGTAAAGATCTTCATAGAATATGTAGGAGCCAATATGAGCATCCAGGTTCCGCTATTGGTTATTGACCGGAGATGTGCCTCGGTCATGTCTACATAGTTCTCGAACCCGTAGGGTCCGCACGCTTAACGTTCGGTGACGATTTGTATTATGAGTTTATGTGATTTGATGACCGAAGGTTGTTCGGAGTCCCGGATGAGATTACTGACATGAAGAGGAGTCTCGAAATGGTCGAGACATAAAGATTGATATATTGGACCATGTTATTCGGACACCGGAAGTATTCCGGATAGTTTCGGGTAAAACCGGAGTACCCCCGAGGAACTAATGGGCCACCATGGGCCCTATTGGAGAGAGAGGAGGGCAGCCAGGGCATGCCGCGCCCCCTGGAGTCCGAATTGGACAAGGGAAGGGGGGCAGCGCCACCCTTTCCTACTCCCTCTCCCTCTCCTTCCTTCCCCCTCTCTCCCTCTTTGTGGAATCCTACTAGGACTCCCCTCCTTAGGCGCGCCCCCTAGGGCCGGCTGGCCTCCTCCCTCCCTCCTTTATATACGTGGGGAGGGGGCACCCTAGAACACACAAGTTGATCTTTTAGCCGTGTGCGGTGCCCCCTCCACAGAAACACGCCTCAGTCATATCGTCGTAGTGCTTAGGCGAAGCCCTGCGCCAGTAACTTCATCATCACCATCGCCACTACAAAAAAATACACTTCCGTGATGATACATATTTGTCATAGTAGGTCACGTTTTCTGTCATGCATGTACATCCATGACGATTTTATGACAGAATCAAGATAGTCATACCTGTGCTGTCGTAGAAGTGTTCCATGACATTACCAAAATTATCATCACGGAAGTGTCCACTTCCATGACGATAAATCGCACGGCATAGAAGTGCTTTCGTCAAGGGTGACCGACACATGGCATCCACCGTAACGGCTCGCCGTTAAGCTATCGGGTCCGGTTTTGGATCCGATAACTCGTTAACATCTCGGACCAATGGTGATTTTCCACGTGTAAAATTCTCATTGGCCGGAGGAAACACGTGTCTGCTCCTCGGTGGGCCAGATGTCACCCGTCCATTGGAGGAGACATGCCTATGATACGTCGACATGTGGCAGGGCCCAACAGAGGCCCATATAGGCTTAATGGGCCAGCCCAACTAAAGGCCCACAAGATTTTGCGGACCATAATGGGCCAGCCCAGCTAAAGGCCCACAAGAATTTGCGGACCATAATGGGCCGGCCCAGCTAAAGGCCCACAAGATTTTGCGGACCATAATGGGCCGTCCCAGCTAAAGGCCCACAAGATTTTGCAGACCATAATGGGCCGGCCCAGCGAAAGGCCCACAAGATTTTGAGGACACTAGTGGGTCGGCCCATTCACAGGCTGCCATGTTTTGGGCCAAATGCCGGCCCATATTTGATCCGGTCCATTAACAGCCTGCCACGTTCTGGGCCTAATAAAGGCGCATATGAGATCTGGCCCATTAAAAGCCTACCACGTTCTGGGCTAAATTACGGCCCAGATAAGATCCGGCCCTTTAAGAGGCTTTGGGCCAAATTATGGCCCATATCAGATTCGGTCCGTCAACTGGACGCTATACTTTTGGGCCCACTTGCTAAAGTCCCATTTAGTAATTCGGCCTGATATTAGTTTCGGCCTGTTAAAGGCCCGTTTAACATTTCAGCCCTATATTTATTTCGTCCTGTTAAAAGCCCGTCATATAGTTGGGCCTCACTACGGCCCGGTTTGCATCCGGCCTGTTCACAGCCAATAATCTGATTGGGCCAAACAAGGACCGAGACAATTTTGGCCTGTTAACGGCCTATGATGTGATTGGCACAATCATGGGCCGGGGTCTATTTCGGCCTGCTGCCGGCCCATGAGCTGTTCGGCACGTTTCAGGCCCAACCTACTTTTCAGCCTCCTAAAAGCCCATTGAGTTTTCTTGCGAAAATAGGGCCAGCGGTTTACTCGGCCTATTAAAGGCCCGAATCTACTTGTGGGCCAGTTTACATTTAGTCTTGTTAACGGACCAAGATGACTGGGCCCATGATGCGGATCATACATAGTGATTTGCATGACGGCCCAATTATGTACCGTAATTTTACAGTTTAGCCGGTTTACTGCGAAGAAAGGATATATATACAGTAAAATAACTGCAACATCGTGAATAAGAAAAAACCTAGACTATAAAATAAAGAAACTATGGAATATTACATCCACTGGGCATCAAAGTTCCCCACTATGATAATAAAGCACAAGCAGACAGCAGATTACATACACTGGGCATCAAAGATCGCCACCAGTGCAAATAAACACGCCGACAAAATAATATACAAAACCGTCAGCACTTCAATAGAGTTCAAGAAAGGTTAGCCCTGCTCAGGAGCTGCAGCGCAAGCAGCTGAGCAAGCTGATGAGACTGCGCTTGTTTGACACATATATCCTCCTCACTCTGAAAGATAAACAAGCAGACAGATGACAGGTTTTGCACATATAAGTATGAGTGCTGACAATTCATCACATTTCTTACTGATGAATAAAGTGACATAGTTTAAAATAGCATTAACACAATATGGTATTGTTCAGGTCAAGACATGGCAGGAAATGACATTGTGAAGGAGTTGGCAGCTTCACGACACCACTGGATTACAGATCAAGAACTCATAAGTATCAATGGTTAGTGTGCTGTCAATTTATCCCATTTCAGATTGGCAAATAAAGAGATGGTTTAAATAATAGTAGAATGATATGACATTTTTCATAGTTAAGACACTACAGAATATGACATTGTGTTGTAGTGGGTAGGTTCACCACACCACTGGATTACGGATCAAGAACATAAGCATACATGTAGTGCAAAAGAAGATCACTTGCTCTGTATAGTTTAATTTACATGGTATGAAGAAGGAACTTGGTTGTACAACTGAAAACTTAATTTGAGAAGGACAAACTTTTGTTTATGAACTACATAATAAACTTTAAACATGCAATTTGATGCAAACACAAAAAATAAATAGCTGTTGCAGTCATGCCTAACCAAATATACACAACAAAGTTTGAAGGCTTGAGAAGGACAAACTTACATTATTGGTGAAGACAGGCTCTATAAAGCCCTTGTCCATGCTGATTGGGGGCAATTCAAGAAGTTTACCATAGAATCTTCTTCATAAGCATTGCCTTTATTCTACATTTTGTTAAGAGTAAATATAGATGTGATAATATAAGAAAAAATGGAGAATATTTAAGATAAGATGAAGAGTGATGCTACATAACCAAGTAGCTATAAATGTAAGTACAGCGATACAGGAAAAAGGTACAGCCAAGAGTAATGCAGAGCTAAACTTCTTCAGTACCATCGGTGTTATCCAACCTTATGGTAAGAGTAAATATAGCTCTGATGTGTAGAAAATGGAGGGCAAAGGAAAATAAGATGCAGAGTGATGGTACATGTACAACTAGCTGTCAATATAAGTACACTGATAAAGGACAACAGGTACTTACAAGAACAATGCAGAGCTAAAAAAATTCATTGGCATTGGATATATTCTACACTAATGTAACCATTCATACATATCAGATAATTTGGAGCGAACAATTGATAAGAAAGGTATCATGCATACTGCTGTCACATAATGAACCAGGTATGTATGCAAGTACAGTGATACAGGACAACAGGTACTAACAAGAGCAAAGCAGCGGGCAGCATATTTGCGATATCCTGTCGTCCTTTTCAAACCGGAATTCTTCTTCGAGCAGATTTCCTGCAAAAAAGATCCGTAAGGCACATGCGGAAAAGTAGAAGTTCAAATTGTCATGTGATATCATAGACAGTACCTCATCCTGGGAACGAGACCAGTGCATAACAAGGTTTTTCCATTCAATGTCTTCTAAATTTAGCACAGGAGACTTCACCGGAAATTCGTTTATAGACTTGTCATCGAAGTGTGATTTCCTCAGGTAACATCGATACTGCTGCAATGCTTCCTTGAAAAGCGCAAGCAAGCTTTGCTCGCCATGACTATCCAGATTGACCCTCACCTACTTACAACAACGTAATGTAAATCATTGATGTGTTCAATCAGCAGAAAACAGGAAAATAATCACCATGAATAATAGCACTTACACGTAAGTGGGACAGTAAGATGTGAAAATGGTGTTTGTCTTCACTATAATCTTCCCATGATGGGAATATATGCACGTAGTCCCTAACAACATTGATAGCATTGTCTTTTAAACTGGGAATAACTGGAATGGGGTTCCAATCTGCAGGAATTGGCCATCTCTGCAGTTGGGATAGGTCTTCGGCCGGTGGACTTGCTGTACTTTTTGCTGGAGTGGGATTTTTCTGTGGTACGGCTGGTGCTATGGCAACTGAAATCGGCATACCTTTTGCTGGAGTGCAGGTCCTGTGTGGTGGGGCTAGTGGTGTGGCCAGTGAAGTATGGGTACAGTCTGCTGGAGTCGGTCCTACGTTTTGTGTCACTGGTTGTAGAGCCAATATAAGTGGGGCACTGTCTGATTTCTCCGGCACCACCATGTTTTTCAAGGACTTTGCTGGTGCTCCTTCAGGTTCGGCAATCACCCTCTTCCTTTTTGATGTATGATGCACAAGAACATCATTTGAGTGAAAAAACATGGTATGCTAACAGATGGAATATGTATTGATAATGGATGGGCATGGCATCTTGACATATATGATGAGTAAACTAAGCAAATGGCGGTGCTACAAAGTAGAAGAAATGCATGACAACTTATGCAAGATACGCGCAATCAATAAAACCTTGCCAAATTAGAACAGACACCTTGATGGGTGAACAGGACAGGCCATCTGCCTTTGACTCCTCGAGGTCAGAATAGTCATTAGGATCATATTCTGAACAAGAATCTACAGGTGGGAAGTGTATGAGTTTCATTGCATCCAGAATGGCACTCAATGCCTTGGTGCGAATTTTGTAAGTCATTGCAGTGTTCCACAATATTCTTCTGATGTGCAGATTCTGATATTCACTATGATTACATATAATATCTGAGAAGCATGAAAACATAACTAGTTGTGAGATTATCTCTGTAATGCAGAGGATATTCTAATATAGGGGAGCGCCTGTAAACCCTTGTGTGCTGTCACTGGATTCTGATTAGAGAGCCCATGTGTGGTGTAATATGGTGCGTACATTAATATAATCTGGCACAAGTACACAAAAAATAGGCTCCAGAAGTAAGGATAGTTGGCAGATGATAGGTTCATAATATACTGTATAGAGAGTTTATTGCCAAACCATGATAACAAGAGCACACAAAAACTAGGCAGATCGTAGTGTACATAAAAGGGGTACACCATAACCAGGATATATAAATCGGGAAAGTGGAACTGGCTGGAAATTACGGTGTTGTATTGCCGCTACTAATTGAAAGCCTATCGATCACGTACAGGCCACCTCTATCAGCTGTTGACTACAGATGTCCCTGCTCCCCTTCCTGACAAGGAACATACTGTGCTTCCCATACAGAACACCGCACGGGCCGCCGGCCGAACCACCGTCCCCCACCGCCTGTGTTCCTCCGCCGCCGCCACCCCCCAGCCCAGCCCCCACCCGCGTCGAGTTTTCTTCGTTCGGCGAGGCCCCACCACTGCCCCGCACAACCACCGTCCCCACCCGAGCCCCTTCCTTCGCACCGGCGAACTCTGGCGAGCTCTCAAAAATCGACTGACCCAATTTTGAAATTTAGTCTACTGTCATTTAACTAGTGTGGAATATAAAAGGGGAAAACCATAAGCATTGCGAGTATAGTGTTGAGCGTGCCATGGCGGATCTGAAGGTGCAGACCGGACAAAGGCAACTTCGCAACCAATGTTTGCTTTCAACTAAGAAGTAAGTGATGGACAAGAAATCAGAGTAAAGCAGTGGCGATCTATTTTCTTGCTGCGATAAATAAGTTGAGTAGATATGAAAGAGTACCGCCTCTGGTGCGGCGCCATGTATGCATCTGCTGAGAATTTGATGGTACTGCGGTAGCAATGGCTGTCGGCGGCGTGGAAGCAGATCTAGGAGGGTAGACGGTGGCGGCAGGGCACGGTGGACGAGACGGTCATGGGAGCGGTGCCGGCAAGGTGGACGATGGCGGGGATGAAGCGAGAGGACGGGATGCAAGGATCCCGGTCCGAAGCCGTGGATGAGAGAGGTCAATCTCTTGTAATGGCCGACGGCGTCGGGGTATCAGCTCCGGCATGGTGGAGGAGGATGGCGGTGGATGGGGTGGCGGACGGAGGAGGCTGGGGTGGAGAGGGTGTTTTGGCGCCCACGGAGTACGAATGGGGAAACGGAGGGAGAGAGGAAGGGGGGAACCATGTCTTCAGGGCGCGCTTGTCTCAATTGCGAGGAAATTTACAAACTTACCCCCGTTTAAAATTTCCTACATCACATCAATATTAGTCGGTTGGGGATAGGATGGTAATCTCGCATACACCGAATATTTGCCGACGAGAGTTTGTTTTTGACGCCCACCGTGTATGAATCGGGGAGGGAGTCGATTTCGGCCGAGGAGACACTGTGTTTTGGCGACCACCATGTATGAATCCCGGTGAGAGGCGGTTATGTCAAGTTTGAGTGAAATTACAAACCTACCCCTATCAAAACCTATAGAAATCGAGCCGATAGCCTTTGCGTGGCAGGGATAGGCAGTAATTTCCATCTCGCAGATTTTGGTTTCGGGCGGTTACTGCAACTTTCCCCGCTTCGTTCAAATTTTTGCAGAGCAAGAGTGCATGTTTACCATGCCAACTCAATTCGAATCCAGTTTGTATTCTATTTTTGTTCGGGCAGGATCCATTTTTGATTGGAATGAAATTCTATATACATCATTATATATATATACTTTCAAAAGCACAACAAAATATTCTGCTCCTTTATATGTACAATATGATTTACAAATACAAAAATTTAAACCAAATTATGTTCTACTAAAATGTATGGATCAGTAATATCTACATATTAAATAACATAGATGCACGTGAATTCATATGAGTATGCATGTTTGATAGATCAATTTTGGTTCGAGTATGAATTACATGTATCATCATCTCGAATTCAAATATTTGAATCCCTTTTATGTTGACTCCTTTCACGCCCATCTCTCTCGCATGCATCCTCCTTCATGTAGCTATCACTCTCTTTTCTCCAGCTCACCCGCACGCTCACTTCATGTTTCTCCTATCTTCGCAAACATGGTCTCTCGACGTCTCCCTTGAGAAGTGTCACACTCTCCCTATCATTATACATTACATGGTTTTCATTATCTCTCACGTCTCTACCATTCTCTGGTATCACTAGGTACCTAATCTTTCTTTTTCACCGCCACACACACAGTCTCACTCGTCTTTCACTTTGCCTTTCTCTCTATGGGGTTCTCTCACACACCCTATATGTCTCTAGATATGATTCATACCACTAAAATTACTCTCTCCTGCAGACACAACATTTGTTGCGGTCTCCTTTCCGTCTCCATCCCAGTTATAAAACTGACATTATTCATTTGTTTACCGATCAGACAAACTCCCCCCCATCTCTCTCTCACACACACACAACTCTTGCTTCCACTCCCATTCCCGACTACCGTCTCTCTCACACACACACAAAACTCTCGCTTTCGGACCCCCGACTCGTATTTCTCTCACAAACATTTATCGACTAGCCTCTAGATAGGTTTATGCAGCCGCACACTCGTGCTTCCACTATCGCATACATGTCTCTCTCGCGCTCCTTGTATCTATGTAGATTTTTCTTCCCTTCTTGAGACACGCCCTCTCAATCATGCACACACACACTATCGCCACATTTTAAGTTGATACCTCTCGCACACACACTCTTTGTGTCTTTGTCACACATGCACTCCGTCCTCCTCCTCTCTCCCTCTCTCTCACACACACATGGGCTTTTTCAACAACTAGCAAGATGCCCATGCGTTGCACGGAACATCAAGATGCATTTGTATGAGTAGTTTATCTTGTGGCAGAAAATGATGAACGAGGGAAGGCCTTATTTGCAAATGTGGAGAGGGGTGTGGGTATCTTTTTGCAAAATTGCCATAGTTTCCTTCCTATCCGCCAGATATAAATCGGGACGCCTATATTGCAGGATAGCAGGCACACCATCATCACCAACTCTGTTTTTATCTCTACTCTTATAAAAAAGCATAGTCGGTGATGATGGTGTGCCTGCCATCCTGCAATATAGGCTGTCCGATCTATATCTAAGGGATAGGAAGGAAACTATGGCAATTTACCCGCACTCCTCTCCACATTTGCAGATAAGGCCTTCCCTCGTTCATCCTTTTATCCCACAAGATCTTGATGTTCCGTGCAACGCATGTGCATCTTGCTAGTAAGAGTAGAAATTAGACATATACCACTTCTTGAATCTTGAAACCAACAACATTCCTCCCTTATCTCATCAAAACCGCCAAAGGAATATATTTTGAGTGAAACATAACATATTTTTAGTGATATACGTATTTCAAACCTAGACACTTTTTTCTATCAAATAGGTGATTATGTATTAATCAACTTTGATCGTGGCAATGCATCATTCCACAATGTAGTACCTATAGATTTTTAAGAAGTCAAACTTTGCAAACTTTGACCAAGTTTGTAGAAAAAATATATTTATATCTGCAATAGCAAAAATACATAATGCGAAACTACATCATATGATGAATCTAGTGATATATGTTTCGCACTCTAGATGTAAATATTTTTCTCTAAACTTGGTCAAAGTTTGTGAGGTTTGACTTTTCAAAACATCTATAGGCACTACATTATGGAACGGAGGGAGTAGTTATTACCACTGTATAATTTTTTGGACACCAGACAAACGGTGGAGTACATATACGAAGAGAAGAGGTGCACGCACGCAGTCGGTCTCTCGCTGTCTCGCACACATGAGAGTTACGTAAAGGCACCGTTAACAAATAAACGCTAAAACCCTAGGTGCACGATTGCTGCATGCGCGGGTACCGGCTACGTGGTGGAGCGCACCTTTGTAGGAATAGTCAGCTCGCGTGATAATTTGATCCGTAGGAGTTGATGGTCGGGACCACAGGTGAATGACCTGGAGGCAGTGGCTCGCCAGTTGCCACAGATCGAGTAGACACGTTTAAAATATCATTTTTTAGCAGGGTAAGAGTTCCGATATTCAATGGCGCGTTATATGTACTAAGTAGTTTTTAGAACGATTGGTATGGAGCGAAAATGGAATTTATAACTACTATACCTCCTTGGCATATGGTTGTATGGGTTTATGTTGCGAGATGTTGAACCTGGTAGTTCTAGGGAAAATACTATGGTTTAGATGTTGGTTTTCAGTAATGAAAATCAGAAGGGGAAAACCCTTCTTTGATAAAAAAACTACTACCTCCGTTCCAGTTTACTAGTCCCCATCGTAGTTTGGGTCAAAGTTTGTCCATGAATTTTACTTGTAAAATGTGAATGGAAAATGAAATTTTGTTATACCCAAACAAAAAAAGGACTGGAGGGAGTGATTGCTCTGACACGGATGCGACCTCTCATAGTGCAGGCATTGAACCGGCCCGCCGGCCAAGAGGGCCCCACTCGCTGCAGGCCCGGCTGAACACGCCTCCTCGCCGCATGCAACCGGCTTCAGACTGCCCTGCCTGCCTCCATTGAATCGGCACATGTGCCAGCAACACGTCCTTCCGCGAGCGGGCCGGCATTTTAGAACACAAAAAATGACCAAAATATAATTAATTACGCATGGTCTTGACTTGTTGTGCTCGCAGTGGTAGCAGGAACTAGAGGTTTTTCTTTATTTATAACTCTCCTCACATTTTTTTGGCTTTGAAGTGAATCATGGTTGTTGACATTATCTATGAATGTGCAGATATCTGTGAACATGAGTTTGTTGTGGAAGTTGAACTTGGAATGTCCGGCTTGCGCGTGAACTATACCATGTCCAATGCTTCGTCTGTTATTGTATGGAAAGTAATTGCTGTTATTACATGACCCGAAAAAAATTATTTTGTGCCGCATCAGTAGATGCACAGACATCACAACAGAGATGCAGACTGGATAAACATTTGAACCTAGCTATTATGAAGGAAATTTTGTATTGACAACAGTTTTAGATAGCAGGAGACGCCTAGCCTGCTCTGCCTCTGCTAGCTTATTTCTGGCTTCTTCCATCTCTTCTTTGGCTTGGGTGAAGAGAGCATCTGATTGCTCTTTTCGCTTCTTCAGGAACTCAGCTACATTCTCAGGGGCTGCTGCACGCTTTCTTTCAGCCTTTACTAGAGCCACGAGGACACGAACGGCTGACGACTCCACCTGTCTTGTGTGTAATCCAGCATCATCTGGGAATTTGCACCTTGTGTCTAATCCAGCATCATTAGGGAACAGGCACCTTGTGTGTAATCTATCCTCATTTTGGAAACATGATCTCGAGGTTGACCATACTTCCCTCCTCGCAGGAACTGCATCCTAACATGAAGCTACTTCTTTTTTAGATCAATACTCAGAGCAACCCAAATCGATTTTGTAGAAGCCAAATAAACAGGACTCGCAGAAGTGAATTCAAAAGGAAAAATATAAAAACAGACTACAGGTGAGAACACCCACTTCCTACATCAAGCTAAAAACGAAAGCATTAGTATGATGAAGACTCTTCTTATTACACATCGAAGAACACGAGGCTAAGAGAAACAGAAACTACAACATATACACATCAAAGAACACGAGGCTAAATGAAAGTAATTGAAAGGGTGTTACTTACCAAAGCTCGTTTTACAGGTTCGGTGCAACTCCTCTTTAACTTGCCATGCTCCTTGAAGATGTCCCCAATATCCCGTGTTTGGTCTTCATTGCTCCCCTGCATGTTCGCACTCGTGGTTTTAAAATCTCAACATGGCAAGAAAAATATACTACTAGTAATACTCACGCATCTTGTGGGCAACATTAAAGCACTCGCCTGCAATGTTAGAGCATCTCCAACAGAAGCGCAACGCGCGGCGCTTTAAAAAAGCGTTTACAGTGCTGAGATCGAGAAGTAGAGATAGAGAGTAGAGACTAGAGAGTAGAGGATAGTTCTCAGCATAGATATAGCATAGATAGATAAAAATAGATAGTTCAACTACTCCTTGTCGTCCGACTCCTCCTCGGTGATGTCCTCCTCCAACGTCTCAATGTAGGCGTGAAGATACCGATTGTCCTCGGATTCCCAGGGTGACGCTGCTCCTAGCCTCATGTTGAATTGAGCGTCCGCTTTTCGTGTACGCTTGTCCTCGCGATAGGCGGCTCGCTCCTCCCTCCTCTTCTCCCTCTCCGCCCTCCTTTGCGCGTAGAACTCGCGCTTGTTGATGATGTCCTGCGGGAAGCATTGGCGCCACAGCACCATGGCTTCCTCATCCATCTCGGCGATGTCGAGACGGTGCTCCCGCCTCTGGTTGTCGCGACGATCCTCGTCGCTGGTAAGCCGCGGCAGAGGCGCGAGTTCATGCGCCCGCTCTCGCGTCGGCACGTTGGGGAAGTTCAATGTTCTATGAGGCCACCGGAGGCGCCACGCCGCCGCGTCATACGCGCGGGCGGCCTCGTTGGCAGTGTCGAAATTGCCGAGGCCGAGGCGCATCCCGCGGAACCAGATCTCGGCGGAGAAGCCGCTGGAGGGGAGCCCGCGGACGCCGCGGTATCCCCAAGTTTCTCGGCGACACGGCGACATGGTGGCGCGACGACGGCGAGGCGAGAAAGAGCGGGGAGAGAGCGGTGGCAAGGCACAAAGCGGGGAGAGAGCGGTGGCAAGGCACAGAGCGGTGGGAGGGCGTTGGATTTTATAAAGCGCGCCGGACGCCGCGCGCCAAAACTAGCGCGCGCCCGGTCGATTTTTCCCGCGCGCGCGCGATCCTTTCCCGACGTCCCTGCTATCTCTTCTCTCTTCTCTACTGTTATATTTATTTTATATTTAATATTTATCTCTACTTCTCTACTCTTTTTTTTCTCTACTCTTATAAAAAAAGAGTTGATGATGATGGTGTGCCTGCCATCCTGCAATATAGGTCGTCCGATTTATATCTGACGGATAGGAAGAAAACTATGGCAAGTTTGCAAAAAGATACCCACACCCCTCTCCACATTTGCAAATAAGGCTGTCTCTTGTTCATCCTTTTCTCCCACAACATAAACTACTCATACAAATGCATCTTGATTTTCCGTGCAACGTATGGGCATCTTGCTAGTTTTTTTCCTTTTAAAAAACAGAGTTGGTGATGATGGTGTGCCTGCCATCCTGCAATATAGGCCGTCCGATTTATATCCGACGGATAGGAAGGAAACTATGGCAATTTTGTAGAAAGATACCCACACCCCTCTCCAGATTTGCAAATAAGGCCTTCCCTCATTCATCCATTTCTCCCACAAGATAAACTACTCATACAAATGCATCTTGATGCGTGCAACGCATGGGCATCTTGCTAGTTCTAAAAAACTTTTCATCATTTGCCACACTACTGGTTGCAGATGAAGAACCTACCCAAGCACAGCGCGATACAGGAGCGACGCACAATTACAAGTTGATATTCTGTTGGACAATGGAGGCTATAACCAATTACTTTTACGGGAACAATAGCAACCAGGAAATTTGAAGGGTAGGTATGAACAAAATTGGAACTGCACATGTACTGCTAAGTGATTCAATACACACATTACCAATCGAGGAGGAGAACGATGGTCGCGGCGGCCTCTGTGCATCATGGTCGGCAACGGGAGTCAGTTCATTGTCCACGACGGTGGTGCTTCTGCGCTTGGCGCCGGCTTCCGGGAAGCAGATCCGAGACCGTGGGAGACGGTGCCGGGGAAGAGGCTCTGTGTACGATGACGGTGGACCGGCTCCAGTGTGGCGTACGAGGTCGTCGATGAGGCAGATGCGCTGCGGTGGACGTGTGCGCCGATATAGAAGGGGAGGAGCACGAAGGCTGCGGTGCCGTGGAGAAGTCTATTTTGCGGTGGGTGCAGAAAATGGGGAGTATTCAGGTGTACTACTCTGGGTGCCGGAGTGGGGTTGGCTGGGTAGGGTGAACCTGAAGTTACGAAAACAGCCCCCTACCAAGCGTCATATGTAGGCATGTTCTGAAGGCTATGATGGTAACTTCGCACTGCTCGAATCAGGGTCGCGGGAGATTTTCCCGCCGACCTCAAAATTTTGTGACACTGAACTCCCCGTGTGGCGTGCTGGGTGATTGTGCTAAGCAACTAGCGAGTAGTACTAGTAACTACTAGTACTCCCTCCGTTTTTATTAACTTTGCATATTAGGTTTGACCGAAGTCAAACTTCCTAAAGTTTGACCAAGTTTATAGAAAAATATAAACATTTACCATAACAAATATGTATGATGTGAAAGTACATTCAATAATGAATCTAATGGTATTTATTTGTTACTGTATTGTATATGTTAATATTTTTTGTTATAAACTTTCTGAGAGTTTACAAAACTTGACTTTGACCAATGCTAATACGCGGACTTAAATAAAAACGGAGGGAGTACACATTTGTTTTCTTAGTTTGTACTGAATTAATCATTTGTTGTAATTGTGAAATAAATATATAGGCTACTAACTTCGAATGTAATGGTCTATACAATTCAATAGTTACAATCATTGTTGAATTCCAAGATGTATACGAGGTCTATAGTACTTCACAATATGCTCAAACTCACATAATCCCAGTCAAATGAGAATCTAAATGCATTTCATAGTTATTACTTTGTAGGATGCAACAAAACCAACCATAACTCTACATCATCCATTAGAAAAGCAACATTTTGAACACATCCCAATGTGTGAATGAAACGTGTAGAGAGAGCTTGCGAAGATGGAGCAGATAGGGCGGGAAAGATTGT
Organism: Triticum aestivum; assembly: GCF_018294505.1. Classification (NCBI taxonomy): domain Eukaryota; kingdom Viridiplantae; phylum Streptophyta; class Magnoliopsida; order Poales; family Poaceae; genus Triticum; species Triticum aestivum. The sequence goes on along the minus strand of NC_057799.1, from coordinate 382,402,637 downwards.
ATGTATGTGGACGAGAGAGTAGGAGACAAACCTAACGAGACAGAGAGAGATAGAGAGAGGAAGAGAGAGAGGAAGAAGTTAGGTATGTGAGAAAGATGGAGACATGTAATATACATGAGATGCGTGTGCATCGGGATTATGTACACATGGAAGGAGAAGAGACAACAGGTTTGATGAGAGAGCTGGAAAAACCTGGACGAGAGGGGAAGGATCTCATGGGTTGAGGGATTGATAATTTTGTGCTGTGGAGAGAGGGATTGGTAATTTTGTGTGGGAGAGAGAGGGGGGAGGAGTCAGTCAGCCGTCGTCACATCATCCTGCTTCCAAATGGCCCCGCATTCTCTAGTGTAGTGTGGTCACCGTCTTCGATCTCCTCGATGCCCTCTTTGAAGATTGAGGTGTTGTGCATGCTGGGGTGCAGAGAAGCACAAGCGAGAGTGGTCGCCATATAACCTTGGATGGGGATGAATTGTGTGCTCGGGGGAGGGGGTGTGTGTGCGGTGTGTGTGTGTGTGTGTCAGATATTGAGAGAAATCAAACCTATGGAGAGAAATGTGTGTGTATGTGACGGAAAGCTACATGCTAAATAGGGTTTTCATGAAGAGATTGTGCGTGCGAGATAGAGCGATGTGCGGGCCTTGAGGTGGGCAGGGGCCGGGTGAGGGTGTCAAAATGTGTGCGATGATGCATGTGTTACATGTGATGGTGCGAGGGACGGACGAATCGAGAGAGATGGTTGTTGTGTTATGGATGCTCCTCTCTCTCTCTCACACACACACACAAGTAAAATAGAAGACCATTCTCTTATGTATACACAACGTATCAGCATCTGTCTATGTCTCACTCATGCATGATCATTGGCACATTCACACCTCTCTATGTCTCTATCACACGCACACTGTCTCCACATTGCCCTTCCGCCACAACACACATATGGACACATACACACATTCTCTCTCAGTCACACACACAAAATCAGTACTAAAAAACTAGGGCAAACCTAAAACGTCCAAATCCAAATAAACACGAACTGGAGCTAAATTCAAATATATGGAAATATTGTAGCGTCAAGAACTTTTCCAGGAAAAAAAGTTGAGTAGTATTCGGGGATTGTTTTCACACACACAAAAAGGTTCGGTGGATGTCCTTCCAGCGCGACACGGTGACGCACCGTTCGATCGACCGCGCGGCCGCGGTTCACATGCTTGCACAAGATTCCGTATCGTGGCTGTGGTAACTAATATAAGCGCTACCTCAGTCTAATGTTTACGTGTACTAGTACGGTTTTCTTTTAAGTTTGACCAACTCTATATAAAACTAAACTAAGCTCCCATACGCGCACTCATCAATATGCCGCCGCCGTTGCACATGCCGGCGCCCGCCTGCTCCGGCCAACAATTTCTCGCCCATCACCGCCGTGTTGCCGCCATCCCTGTGCCATGAAGCCAAAGGCTCGCCCGCTCACGTCGTCTGCAGTCCCTCCTCGCGATGCCGCCGCGCTGCCAAGCACGCGAGCAGCTGGTGGAGCCGCGTCCATGCATGCAGCGTACAAAGAGGAGGACAAGCGCGTGCTCCAGCACGCCAGCGAGGAGGAACTAGCGTGTCATTGTCGTCTCCGCCCGCGCGGAGGAGGCACGCATGGTGGCTGTCGAGGCAGAAGCCGGTCGCGCCCGCGCCGAGCCCGCAAACCGGGTGCGGACGCGGAATCTACCTTCAAGACCTTGAATGCCATGTGGATCCTGCAATCCGAAGGAGCAATTTTGGTCAGTCGACTCTTGTGAGCCATTGGATGCAGCATGGATGGCTAGAAGGGCTTCTTCAACCTTCGAAATTGATGCACTATTCATCTTCTCAGCCCGCCACACGCCTAACAGCATGCCGCCGCCGCCCCGCCCTCCCCTGAACCGCCTGCCACCGCCATGCACCCCCACCCCCGCCATCCGTTTATCCCCGGGCACGATCAATTTTTTCCGGCGAACTGCATTCCACACCCAACACTCATAAGATAGATCATGGGCACCCTGCCACCCTAATATAGATACTGGGGTAGCTTCTCTGTCGTCTTCTTCCTTCGCTCCGTCAAACTTCTTTCACAAATTGACTGGCCCAAATTATACTACTAGTACAAATGTATTAAGTATAGTAGGAACACGAAGATACGAGCAGTAGTACCAACTGCAAGAAGAACAGTAGTAAGACATAGTACTAGTACTACTGTACGTACTAAAGAGTTCAAATAACGAGAAAGAACATAAAGTTTAAATAACAAGAAAGAACATAAACATAGTTCTGCTGGGGGCTCAGCACAACACACCCCTGAAATAAAACTAAGCAACTAGTCCGCTTGACACTGCAGTAGAACCAGCATGAGCGACGGCACTGCCACCCTACTCGGAGTCCGAATCCGAGTCCACGTCCTCGACTTCGTCCTCTTCACCGACGCTTCTTTGCTTGAACCGGACACTGGGCTCTGCTTCTTCATCCAACCCTTGTAGATATTTAAGCAAAGGTAGGCATCCATTGCTGCGTACAGGATGTGATCTTCATCTAATGTCTTCGACTCCCATGCATGATGAAACTCGTGGTGAGGTTTCTTCAGTTTAGCGTGCGAAGGATTAATCATGGCTGCTGCCAGGGTCAGCATTGAAGGCTGAGAGGAGGACACCAGGCTTGCCTTCTGGAGATCGAAGGGCTGGCCTACATCGAGGCCTATCCGACCCAGGACATCCCTGTCGTTCCTAAATTCTACAGTAACGAATTTCACTCTTTCGTCCTTGAGGAAGTTCTTAAAATCCTAGCACTCAACGTCGGCATGGCATATGTGGTAGACCAAGCACATGTTATGTACGCAAACCTGGATCACGGCGGGCTTCTTCTTCTCTGCCTCCTTTAGAATCTTCTCTCTTTCCAGGACTGTTGTGTACTCAACATCTAGCCCAGCGACCCACTCATCCTTTGAACTGTTGAACATGCGTAGGAAGCGAGCAAGGCATGCTTTCACCGTCGCGGATCCACGTGTGTAGATGATGATGAACTCATCACCGATGATGGCTCTAACCTGGTACTCAGTGGCGACCATGGAGATTTGGGAGGCCATGGATTTTGGAGGAGGGTTAGGAGAAGTTGAACTGGTGTAATGTGAAAGGGCGAGACGACTGGGAGCGAACTGTTGTAAGGTAGTAGTAGAAGACGGGGACGAGTAGGGCGTGCGAACGACATGGGGTTGTTGGCTTGCCCGGTGGATAAACGCCTGCAAGCCCCCAAAGAGTTCTCGAGTACTATGCGGGACCCACTAGATGTCATGTCTACTAGACCCATATCGTAGGCCTGACGGTATAGCTTCTGCCTGTTCGCACGCCATGCCGGTGCGTGGATGTAACGTCACTTAATTCCGTCAACCATCGCGCCTCCCACGACCTCGCCTCCCTCGCGCGGTCGCACCCTTTGAGACTTCGACGGGCTATAAATGAGCAATTTTTTGCCTAGTCCGCATGCATGATACTCCGTCAATCGTTTGCAAAGTGTTTGACCAAATTTATACTAAAAATATCAATATCTACAATACTGATTATAATGAGTATAAGAACTACAATACGTTTCATAATGAGTATAATAATATTGATTTGACATTGTGAATGTTTATACATTTTTCTATAAGTTTGGTCAAAGTAGAGGTACATTGACTTCAGACAAAACTTAAATGCACAATGCAGACTAGTTCCTCCGTCCAGGTGCGTGCCATGTCGTATCTAGTCATCACAACAAGGTTAGCTATTAGAGTACTACTACCTCCCTTCTAGTTTAAAGGGCTCGATTAAAAAAATTCACCTACTCTTACCAAGATAGAGGCGGTGGAATAGTTTTTGTAGTATGCAAAAGTACTCAACTAATGATGTCGTTCTTCACAAAAAATGTGTTTACCAATGCATTATCGCATTGCATGCATGCATGAACACTAGTTACTCTAACCCCCCCTCTTCTTTAATTCTTTGCCACACCAGCACGTTTGCTATTCCCGTGTGCATGATACCAGCTAAGATACCACCATTATGGCCAGCCTTAATCATCGCATGCAATAATTTAGTGCACCTTGAAATATGAACATGTGTGGGGCGTGTATGTTTTTAATGACTTGAGACTATACCTAGCCTGGCATGCAAGATGACTTATTATGCACCGTTCCCCATACCTGCAGGAAGCCCGTTCGTCTCCAAATCTTTTCCTCTCCATGTGTGAAAACAATATGCCTGCTTGACTCTCCTTCTCCCTCCGACGGTTCCACCACTCCACCCCGTGTGGAAAAAAATCTGCATGCATGACTCTCCTCCCCCCGCGCTCGTCCAATCCGTTGTGACCAGCAATATTTCCACCCCTTCCCTCCCCCATAATTTACTCCAACAAATATGCCCACGTAGCTGTTACGTTAATCACGCAACATATCTTACGGGACGCTGCTTTAGTTACTTAACTGCAAGTGCATTGGGTCACTGACATATGGGCCCAACGGGGGTCTGGCCCACATGTCAGTGACGCAACTGGACCTGCAGTTAAGTCAGTGCAGCTCAGTCCATATCTTACGTAGGTGTGTTATTGCTCGCTATAAATACTGCGCCTCCCATGGCATTCGGAAGAACGCTCACGTTCATCGCTATCTCCTCCCCCTCCCTCTCGCGTCGACCACCATGGCATCGCCCCTCCCAAGCCCTAGGCGCCCCGCGCTGCACCGCGTGGACGGTCACGCATCGTTGTTCCGTTCCTCGCCGCCACTAGTTGAAATGGACGCGTCGGCGTTCCGCTCCTCACCGTGACGCGTCGAGGTGGACGCGTCGGCGTTCCCAATCTCGCCAGCACGCGTGTCGGAGGACGCGTCGGCTCCCCGCTATGAGGAAAACGCCGCGCCGCCCGCCGAGCCCCCCAGCCTTGAGGAGCTTTGGAAAGGAATGGATGTCGCCTTGTGGGAGGCTTTGCCTCCAGCAAAGCGTGCCAAAATAGAGGCGGAGAAGAAGGCCGAGGAAGAGAAACGTGTTGCGGGACAAGCTGCCTGGCAGGCTTATGTCGCATCCGAGAGAGTCAAGCAATTGGCTCTTTGGCAGAAGGCTCATGCGAGGGCCGTGAGGGTGGCGGAGGATGCCCTTGCCAAAGCCCTGAGTACAGTCGGGCCCAAGCGCCTCATCTACGCTTGCCAGTACGTGGACCGGGTGCACGCTTCGAGCGAGGAGGAGTACCTGCTGGCGCCGGATCACCACACCGGTGAGATCGCGCTCGCCCGTCGGCAAGCCGCCAATCAGCACCTCGCGAGTTGCGAGGCTGAGGAAGAGGCGTTGTGTCGGCGTGCTGGGAAACGACCGCGCACCAGGGCACTCGTGGCGCGCCGCAAGTGCTCCTGCCAACGCCGTGGCTTTTAGTAGGAGTATAATTTAGTTTCGTAAGGCGATCTCATTAGTTTTGGGACGCAAATGATAAATCGCGAACGTTCAGGAATTATTAGCATCCTTAATTAAGTATGTAAAAGGGAAAGTTTGGAAACCTTGTGTATCCGTATGCATTTTGTAAGTACGTGTATATAGCACAAACTTTACTATATACTATCGCACTACACGTCTCTCAATATATATGCTTGCAGACTCTGCTACTGCCTCCGTCCAGGTCAATAAGTCATCTTTGGTTGTGCACCGTGACCAAGAAGGAGGGAAGACTTATACACCTAGACGGAGGGAGTACTACTATTACTTATGTACGTGCAAATGCACATTTTAACATTACGATGCGGTTTTTTGTAAAAGTAGAAAAACAACACTAGTCAAGCTTGTGAAACAATTCAATGCAAAACAGATGCAAAAATGCTCATTTGATTGTTTACTTTTAGCTTCCTTCTCTGTGGTTATTTCTCTGTCGTACTTTGTACGGAGTATCTCACTGGTCGGAAAGGCATGCAAATTCCCAAACTGCTTCCTACACCCTGTATCAATTTTTTTGCCTAACAAGTTGTGTCGTGCAATTGGAATTCCAACTTGAGTACTACTACTAGTAGGAGTACCAGGGGCCAGTTCTTTTAGGCTTCTACATTAGTAATCCCATAACTACTACCTCCGTCCTGGTTTATTGGTCCCCATTGTAATCTGTGTCAAATTTTGATCATAAATTTAACTAATGAAATGTTAGTGCATGTCACATGCACTAACATTTTATCAGTTAAATCTTTGGTCAAAATTTAGCACAAATTAAAATGGTGACGAATAAACCAGGACGGAGGTACTAGTAGTAGTTTAGAAGCCCAAATAAATGAGTGAGGCGCCTTAATGTTACTCTCCACTGTGACTAGTCTTATGGGAAAAGCCGGGGAAGCCTCCAAAAGAACTGGCCCTAGGAGTAGTAGCTAGGGATACTAGGAGTAGTAGCTAGGGATCGAGTGTGCGAGATGAACCGGAGAAAGTAAATGCAGAGAGACGAAATGCAAAAAAGACGGAGGGATGTGATGGTTGCTTGTCCGTTTATTTTACCAGGCCACTTATTACTGGGAGTGGTTGGGTTTTGTGATATGACGGCTTTATTGCCGCGCCACGAGCGGGGTGAGACTCCTGTGCAGCGCCGCCCTCTACACTAGTACTACATCGGTCGTGGTTTATCCCCCATTGAATTTGACTGAAGATTTACCTGACAAAATGTTAGTGCATGTCAACAAAAACAATGTCGTTGGATTCGTATTTGAACATAGTTTTCAATGATATAATTTTAGGTGACATGCATCAGCATTTATCGTACTATATATAATGTTAGTTCAATTTTTGGTCGTACTAATCTATAGTAAGGTGCCCATGCGTTGCACGGAAGAGTGAAATGCATTGATTGGGGAGTTGTTTATTTTGACAAAGGATGTGGGGGTCATCTCATGTGTAACGGGTATCGATAGGTTTCTTTGGATATTATTTCATCTCTAGAGCTCACAAACATCCGGGTGAAATAGATAAAAGGTATCTTTTGCAAACAAAAGCGTTCAACTGTTCAACCTGCATCCAAAACTTGTGAAGAAATAACACTTATTGTGCTTTGCAAGAAATGATCTTCAAGAATTAGTTTTTGAGTATCCATTGTTATACATGTTGGCTACATATGACATGGCACTTTCTTATAGTCAACAGTTGGATATATTATTTAAGTATTAACCATGCCCTTATACACCTAGACGGAGGGATTAAATCAGGATGACTTGGAAGGGGGCAGATGAGATGTAAGAAATGGTTCATCATAAGTCTTTCACCAGTACTGTAGTAAAAATTCATACATGGAAGATTCTAGACTAAACCATAAATAGATACACTTTTCTTCATGCGCGATACTCCAATAGAGCAAGATCATGCATGGAAGTCTCCACATGCTTAGACAGCGAATTACATTGAGCGAAGACTAATGATCAACATTTAACTTGGTAATGCAGATGTCCAAGTGAACCTCCTTGGAGTCCCCGTGCACATTGTTGGGGGCCAAATAATACCATGCGTCTTCCATGTCCACATCAGCGGGAAGGTCCCAGCTCGGCAGAGTCCAAGTCAGCTTGACGTAGCCAGTGTCGCCGCCCACGTACCTCCGAGGGGTAGTAATAGTGACCACGCACTCGTACATCGGCCTCGTGTCAGCGTCAGTGGCGTCGCCCCTGACGCACATTATAGAGACGGGGCGGCGGCCTGCGCGGGCCTCGCCGGTGCCCACGATCAAGAGGAAGACGCTGCCATCCTCCTCTGAGAGTAGCTAGCAGGCGGCGGTGATCCTCCAGTGACTCCGGCACGGTGAACGGGTAGCACGTCTCATACTTGATGTTCTTCGCCAAGGGCCAGTAGTGATCGTCGCACGCCTACGTGAGGTTATGCACGATGTCCGCCGGCGAGCCCCAAAACGGCATCGGGCACTCATAGCAGTAGACGAAGGGCACCTTGGAGGCATCGACCAGGCCGTCCATGAAACGGGAGTGGCTGTAGGGGACGTTCCGCCAATTGAATATATGAGCAAGTTACTACAAGATTCAGTCCGAATAAGCACAAAATAAATCATGACGGCTATAACAGAGATTAAACTAATCATGCGGACTAGCATAGTAGATGAACATATCGAATCTAGGGCACAGACTAGAAACATGAATTCTACCACGGTTTCGAATAGGAAGGACAGAAACACATACGGTGCAACGGGAGCAGCACCGTTGGCGTTGAGGTTGTCGCCCATGTCGTTGAGGAAGAGGTTGCCGAGGTCGGGGAAGAAGTCATCATCGGTGAAGTCGTCGCTGCCAGCAGTCGTGAGAGTGCGCTCCCCAAATTTCAACAGCGCCCGCCGAATGGAGCACAGGAGGGAGTGGCTGTAGGGGACGTTGCGGCCGCCGAATGGAGCGCAGGAGTAGCCCACGAAGCAGTAGATGGTGCTCCTCCCTAGTCTCTATTCTTATCTCTATCTCTACTACTCTTCTTTGTTTTTTATAATATACTAGTTGTAGCTGTCAAATCAAATAATACTGCGCCATCCGTTGCACGCCCGGCTGAACACGCCTCCTCGCCTCCAACAAACCCCTCTATTAAACCCGCATGCAAACCAAGAAACCTACTCCGGCCCACGGGAGGAAATTTGTTGGTTGCCGTTGGAGAATAATAGAGTCACGTCCAATCCATTTGAGTTAATTGCGTGTATGATTCTCCCTCTATAAAAACTTAATTGCATCCTTAATCTTGTATTCTAAGTACTCTGTGGGTTCCACTGTCAGTACAGTGTACATGACTTGCAGGCTGGCTACAGATTCATACAGAAAGTTAAAAAGAAACAAATCCATCCTTAATCTTGTATTCTAAGTACTCTATGGGTTCCACTGCCAGTACAGTAGCGAAAGAAGTATATATTAAAAAAAGCTAAAGTTTAGGACAGAATTCGAACTCAGGTCATCGCGCTGCGAGCATCTGGCCCGGACCAGTACACTAGGTGCTGGTTGCAGAGAATGCAAGAGATAAACCTTTATAACAATGAGCCCGTCCGTTGCAACGGATCCAGAGTAGAATAATACATATTCACAAATTTGAAAGAAAACAATTTACTTTTGATATACATATCACAAAATATCTTATGTTTCACTCCAAATATATTCTTTGGGTTGTTTTGATGAACTAAGGGAGGAATGTGGTTGGTTTCAAGATACTAATGGGTTTTGTGTAAACTGGAGCAGAGAAGTGGGAATTGTTGCAAAAGGCCACAACTTACATCAGAGCCGTTAGATGCAGATCTAATGGTCAGAAATGGCGGATGGCAGACACACCATAATCACCAACTGAGTCTTTTATAGGAGTAGGAGTAGAGAAAAAACCGAGTTGGTGATGATGGTGTGCCTGCCATCTTATAATATAGACTGTCCGATCTATATCTGACGGATAGAAAGCAAACTATGACAATTTTACAAAAGATACCCGCACCTCTCTCCACATTTACAGATAAGGCCTTGCCTCGTTCATCCTTATCTCCCACAACCTCATTGCTGAGCAATTAAAAAAGGAAGTCTCTGGAACAATCTGGCATGGTGGCCGCTGCCGGCGCCGTCCATCCCCATGCTCCACCTAGTCCGACCACCAGTCACCACCACGCCCCACTCCTCCTCACCTCTATCATCTTTCTCGAGATATCATTTTTTCGATGAAATGGTCGACATACCATTTTTCGATAAAATTCTCAAGATATCATTAGTTTTTACACATGGGATTACTCCTGCATGGGTCAATCACAACAGGTGTTTTGTAAAAAAATGCATCTTGATGTTCCGTGCAATGCACGGGCATCTTGCTAATTTTTGTGCATATAATTCCAAACACCACGTAGACACGGTCTTTGACCATTTTACAACTATGTTAGTATCATTGTTAGTGGTCAGCCGATGCAAGTTATAGCCCTGGCTATTTTAACCTTTTTTTAGCAATGATATCTGGCGATTGTTCGCTAGGAGCTCAGTCCTGGCGAATCCCACATAACCGTCAAATTTCCATCCGACGGTGGCCTATTTTTAAGCCATAGTATTTGACAAAACCACCACCCTTACACACGCACTGTAACTGCGTCGCGGGTGTTTGCAACTGCCATGTCTCCCAGCGAACGTTTGCTGGGGATTGGAGTTAGCACCGATGGCGGTTCGTAGTTGTTCCACACTCGGGCATTGAACTTTGTAACTATTTTTAGATTAGAATATACTACTCCTCCAGTCCTACTCCACTACTACTTTACTCAAGCAAGTTAGGGCATAGTAGTAGGTACTATAGGGAGTACATGTACTGTGATCACTCAAGCAAGTTGTCTGGCATCGATATGACCCTACGCTGCTGGTATGTGTCTCGTAAGTCAAGAAGCGTGTTGTGGTCATCATCACCTGTCAACTTCCCGCAACACATATTCACTTCTCCATCTTTGTCCGCACATAATCTCGTCCAATCTTCCATCCCCGCTAAGGCGCCTCCCCCCTCGTCCGAAACCCAAGCACTAACAATGGCAGAATCGAGCAATGTCCGCCAAAGAGTGGCTAGAATTTGCTCCCCACGGGGGTAATCAAGCTCATTGTTTCGCGTGTGGACAATCTCAGTACCATGTCGCTCGCCGCATGCTCGTCGGGGCTATACCGTTTACTCAAAGCCCTCAGGCCGGAGCTTTTTAAGCCAGCTCCTTGCTTGCTGATGCCGCTTGATCTTCAGAAACAGCGTGTCATGCAGCATAACGATCGTAGGGTGGCGAGCATCAACCCCCTTGACTGCGATCCGATCCCCGTCACCCTCAACTACATTAACAGTATGTACTGGGTCGGCATGAACACGTGTTGGATGGATGCTCGTGGAGGTCTACACCCGGCGATTGATCCCCCTTCCTTCGATTAACACTGCACTGCTTTGGCACCGCGGCCCAGAATACTCGGAATCTTACAGTAGCCAACATGATACCAAGTTTGATTTGCTCAAGGTTGTATTCTGCCAAGTGCGCACAAGATCTGCGAATTATAAAGACTTCATGCTAATTGTGTTCTTCAACCGCGGTCTCTCCTATCTGACAGGTCACTGCGATAAGTGGATAAATCTGCACGTCCATCGCAGGATCATACATCCTCCATGGTTCTCTGATGCCATTGAACACAAGGGCTTCATTACGCTGTCGACTCCTTCTATGGCTGGACGTATTGCTGGCCTACTCCAGTCATCGCTACAAACGGCTGTTACAGCAGTATGTTAATTTCCTATGATATCATGATGGCTTGCTTATATTACTGTCAACATTTACTGAAAAAATATTCATGCTCATAACATGTTGTTCTTAAGATTGACTACATTAAGAGCCCTTTTTTATTTGACTCCAACTTGATATGATGTTGTAGGCCGCCTGGTGTCCCTACCCTTCCTAATCCCAGAACCTTTCAAAGAAAAGCGGCATGGCAGTTGCAGGTGGTTCCTGGCTCGATCAGACGACGGCGAATGATTGATGATCGTTCGCATGTACCGGACGTGTTGTTTCGCGGAATACAATCACAGTCACTGCAAGGTCTTTGAGCAAGATCCCAGCTTCTCTGGGCCTTCAGGAATTTTTGACTGGAGGCTGGTAAGTAGCCTTGGTACACGCTCTTTGTTTCTTGGACTAAATTATCCGATTAACCAGGAGATAACCGACGGCAAGGATCATGATGGCAGCGCGGTTTCGTTCATCAGGCAAAACTGTGTGTACACAGCGTACCATGCGTCTCTGCATGCACCATACCCTGATATGTGCCGCCACGCTCTGCAACCCAAAGTAGGAGAGAGGGTCGCAAGTATCAGACTTCGATCTGCTGGCTGGAGTTTCCCCCGTCAGGCACCCATCTGGTACAAGCCGGCAGCTAATCTCCACAGCTTAATAAATAGTAATGTCTAACTGAGCCAGTTAGTTAGATGCATACACTTGGTGTAGTAGGATCTTTATTTAGTTTGATGCATACACTTGTTCTTTTTTGTTAGCCCTTTTGTAATGATGGCTGATGTTTGGTTTGGAAGAGAGAGCTGTGTCTTTACCCTTCTGGCCTGCTTACTGCTTCTGTTGCACCCCTAGCCCTGGTTGCTGCTGCTGTTGTTTTCAATGTACAATCAATAGTATATTTCGTCTGTTGGTTGAATAAATGTGTTGTTAGAACGACAAACACAATGTTTTGGAAGTCATTGCACGGTCCGATCCTTTAGTGCCCCGTACCGTATGTAGCGCATACTATTTTTGGTATGGAACACATTTTCCACTTGTTGATAACATGCAGCCCACTGATGAAGGCCCAATAGAGGAGCCCATAATTATCTGGAAGGGAGGCTCTCACATGAATCCGGCCTAGGTACATGCTCATGGCTCCCTAAACATAAATAAGTAAATTAATAAATTAATAAAGCTAAATGCTCATGCACTAGTTCTTTAAATTCACGATTTAACAGGAGGATATTATTTCCTATGATAGTGTCGTTACATTCAGTCGATATTATTCTTAGGCAAAGATAGCGACCAATCTTCTTTCTCCCACCATTTTTTTCCTGCAACCAGTGGACCCATGCAAATCGTAGTCAACGTTGTAAATAGTTCTGGTCCATTTTTATTTTTCAATAAGAATGTCCAACCCAGCCCAGCACATTGGCGACAACACTTTATCCTCCGCCTTGGTGCGCTCGCCGCGATGCCGCCGTCCGGCCCTGTCAACATAGTGAATCGGGAGAGGACTGTAGTTGTGAGTATGACAGTGCGGACCCACCAGGTCCACTCCCGAACACAAGCAAGCGCCTCTTTTACTACTTAGATGCACCCCTCGTTTTTTACTCTAATCCATCCTGCTGATATCTGGGACCCACATCATTTTCAACGTATAGTCAATTAACGACAGAATTGCACAACTTTTTTTGAGTAGTAATTCGGAGGAGCAGGCTATAAACTGGGTTGTGCGTTCTCTGAGGCCCGTCTAACAACATGACCAGCCCAACAGTTTTTTCTTTGGGAAAATAGGTAGCCCAGTATTTCTTTTTGAAGAATACCCAAGCTAGGCCTATTTGGTTTCTCTGACTTAATGGGCTGCAAATCTTTCAAGATGAGGAGGGATGCATTCCAGCCTGGCCAAAGAGTATGTTCAGTGTCTGTTAAAAGTAATATCAAGGGGGTTGAAAATTCCAAAAAAAATATAGCAAATGGGAAATTAGTATCTTTTTTTCTTTTTGTTCTTCACGGATATTTTATATTTCATTGGATTTAACATGACATAGTACTAATTTATTTTTAAATTTGTTTTGTATGGCTATTAATTTTTGGATTAGAATATTTTGTTCCCCAGCAAAAATTTATGAATTTTCAAAATTTCGCACATATTTAGTTCAATTTTTAAACCCTGGTACTGACCAGAAAATGGGCAGCAATTCTAAAAATGGAAAATGGGCTGCAATAAATTCCATATGAATTAGAAAATGAGTAAAAATTATAAAAATAATAGCAAATGGGCTGTACACGCCACAGATTTCGAGGCTGACTTGTTTACGCAAGGCTTTGTCAGTCAACACACGGTTCTAGCAGCAGTGACTGTTGGATGTCCATTCAACGACCGACGTGCTTCTTCAATCTCTGACCTTCCTGCTCGAGCCGCCTAAACTAGCACTAGCGGGACAGCCTGCTCCCACCTCTTCTGGCCCGCTGTGATGCCGCGCAGGCTTCACCGGCCCACCCTACTCCCTCCGCTGGCCTGGCCCCACGCAATCAACTGCCTCCTTATTATGCGAAAAAAATGATTCCTCCCACTGACATCTGGGGTGCACTGGTTGGGAGGCTGACCTGTGGGCCTATTAAGTTGACGCGTACGCAGGGCTTGTCAACTTAGTCAACAAACGATTCTAGCAGCAGTGACCGTTGGATTTGAATCAAACGGTCCTGCTGCTTCTTCAATCGCTGCTCTTCTTGCACCAGCCACCCAAACCAGCGCCGGCGAGACCGCCTGCTCCTGCCTCCCGGGGCTGGCTGTGCTTCCGTGGAAGCCTCACCGCCCCCTACTACTCCCACCGCTGGCCAGGCCCTGCGGCAACGGCAGCCTCACACCGCAGCCGAACCAGTGAACCCTCGTACTCCTCTCCGCGTGGGCATCCCCTGCCGCGTCTTCCCCGGCTCCACGTCGTCCCCTTCCTAGGCCTCACCGTCGTCCACTGCCCTGGTGCCCTCGGGGCGGCGTGGTCAACGTGGTCAAGGAACGACTTCCATCGGAAGAGTACTGTGCGTGGAGAGGCTGACAGCTGGGTCCACGACCGTAGCAATGAAGTGCCTCCTTATTACGTGGAAAATAATGATTCCTCCACCTGACATCATGGACCCACCGGACGGGCCACCGTATTTCACGAAAAAACGTTTCCCCCCTGACTGCTGGGACCCACCAGCTACATCTTCGCACGCAAGGAAGTGCGTCCATACTACGGGAAAAATTGATTCACCCCCTGACTGCTGGGACCCACCAGCTACATCTTCGCACGCAAGGAAGTGCCTGACAGTCGGGACCCACCTGGTCGAAGCGTACGTAGCGATGTCATTCTGGTCGTGAACGTGTACGTACATACTGGTCGATCGGTCTGTCTGCAGGCTGCACCAATGAACCGTGGCCATGCAAGGAAGGGCACGTGTCGTTGTAGAGGCGCGCACGTGTGGTAGTAGAGGGGCGCACATAGCATGTACACGTACGTACAGCGGCCTGGGTGCAAGAAAGAAAATATGGCCACGTACATACATACGGGTGGGGTCTGGAACGCCTACTCATGCATACGTACGGCCAGGGCTCATGTACATGGCTGGGTCGGAATGGAGAAACTGCATCGTCGTCGTGTTCATGGGGAGGCAACAGAATGCGTTGTGTTCATCGGGAGGCAACGGAACGCGTGCTGTTCATCGGGAGCCAACCAGCTTGGACGGAACAGGCGATGGAAACGAGGCCTAGCATACCACAGAATGGAGGAAACAGCCTTGTGTTCGACCGGCCACGGTGGAAACGGGATCCTGTTCATCGGGAAGGGTCTGGCGTACCGCAAAATGGAGGAAACGGACCTCCTACGGTCGAAACGGGGTCCTGTTGATCGGGAGGGGTGTGGCGTACCGCAAAACGGAGGAAATGGACTTGTGTTGGAGCGCTACGGTCGAAATGGGGGTCCTGTTCATCGGGAGGGGTGTGGTGTACCGCAAAATGGGACTCCACGGGATACTGTTCATCTCCACCGCCGATTGCCTCCACGGGCTACTGTTCATCCATCGTCGACATCCTCCAGCCTCCACCTGCGACTGTTCATCCACGGGCTCCTGTTCATCCAGCCTCCACCGCACGCTCCTCCATCGGCTACTGTTCAACCAGCACTCTGCAAGGGGTCCTGTTCAACCACCCCTCCACCTGCTACTGTTCATCCAGCCCTCCACCGGCTACTGTTCAACCAGCCCTCCACCGGCTACTATTCAACCAGCCCTCCACAGGGTCCTGTTCATCTAGCCCTCCACGGGGTCCTGTTCATCCACCGGCTCGATCGATCGGGGTACTGTTCATCCAGCGGCAACGGCCTCTACTACCACGGGGTCCTGTTCATCCAACCCCCCACCGGGAACTGTTCATCCAAACCCCCTCAACAACGCTCACTGTTCATCCAGGGAAGGACGCAGCAGTGTTCGATCGGCTTCAGTTAGCAGCAGTAGCGAAGGAATCACTCGGGTTCAGTTAACAGCAAGGGATCGATCGATCGCTCGGGTTCAGTAACGCGTAGCCTGCAGTGCAATCGCTCGGGTTCAGTTAGAGCCCAACGCCTCGCTCGGGTTCAGTTAGAACCCAACGCCTCACACACACGCGCGTACATATGAGAGAAATGCGCATTTCTCGGCCCCCGACCACCCACCATAACCGGGAACTCCCTGATATTTTCCTCGCCCTCGCTTCTACCACTATTTTTTCCGTCATGGACGGCCCAAAGAATGTCATGCAGTTGCGTCTCCGGCCCGCCCAGGATGAAAATCCCATTTCCTGTCCTGATTTTTTTTCATAGAAGTAGGACCCCACCATATCTATGATGATACCAGGTTTTGTCACAATTATCGTCATAGAAGTGTCATAAGTATGACAGAAAAAAATTCATTCGGCCCAAAATGTCATGGATGTGTCTTTTTTTGTAGTGCGCCACGCCGTCGTGCTGACGGAACTCTCCCTCAGCCTCAACTGGATCAAGAGTACGAGGGACGTCATCGAGCTGAACGTGTGCTGAACACGGAGGTGCCGTACGTTTGGTGCTAGGATCGGTCGAACCATGAAGACGTACGACTACATCAACCGCGTTGATATAACGCTTCCGCTTTCGGTCTACGAGGGTACGTGGACACACTCTCCCCGCTCGTTGCTATGCTTCTCCTAGATATATCTTGCGTGATCGTAGGAATTTTTTTAAATACTACGTTCCCCAACAACATATTCATAATATTGATGCCAAAAGATGCAAAGTTGATAATGATAGTGCAACATATTTGTGGCGCCGCCGTTTAGGTCATATTGGTGTAAAGCGCATGAAGAAACTCCATGCGGATGAACTTTTGGAATCACTTGATTATGAATCATTTGATGCTTGTGAAACATGCCTCATGGGAAAGATAACTAAGACTCTGTTCTCCGGAACAATGGAGCGAGCCACTGACTTATTGGAAATAATACATACCGATGTATGCGGTCCGATGAGTGTTGAGGCTCGCGGCGGGTATCGTTATTTTCTAACCTTCACAGATGATTTGAGTAGATATGGGTATATCTACTTAATGAAACACAAGTCTGAAACATTTGAAAAGTTCAAAGAATTTCAGAGTGAAGTGGAGAATCATCGTACCAAGAAAATAAAGTTTGTACGATCTGATCGCGGAGGCGAATATTTGAGTTACGAGTTTGGCCTTCATTTAGAACAATGTGAAATAGTTTCACAACTCACGCCATCTGGAACACCACAGCGTAATGGTGTGTCTGAACATCGTAACCGTACTTTATTAGATATGGTGCATTCTATGATGTATCTTACCAATTTACCACTATTTTTAGGGGTTATGCATTAGAGACAGCTGCATTCACGTTAAATAGGGCACCGTCTAAATCCGTTGAGACGACACCGTATGAACTGTGGTTTGGCAAGAAACCTAAGCTGTTGTTTCTTAAAGTTTGGGGTTGAGATGCTTATGTGAAAAAGCTTCAACCTGATAAGCTCGAACCCAAATCGGAGAAGTGTGTCTTCATAGGATACCCAAAAGAAACTGTTGGGTACACCTTCCATCACAGATCTGAATGCAAGATATTTGTTGCTAACAATGGATCCTTTCTAGAGAAGGAGTTTCTCTCGAAAGATGTGAGTGGGAGGAAAGTAGAACTTGATGAGGTAATTGTACCTTCTCTCGAATTGGAAAGTAGCTCATCACAAAAAACTGTTCTCATGATGCCTACACCAAATAGAGAGGAGGCTAATGATAATGATCATGAAACTTCAGATCAAGTTACTACCAAACCTCGTAGGTCAACCAGAGCACGATCCGCACCAGAGTGGTATGGTAATCCTATTCTGGAAGTCATGTTACTAGACTATGACGAACCTACGAACTATGAGGAAGCGATGATGAGCTAGATTCTAGTAAATGGCTTGAGGCCATGAAATCTGAGATAGGATCCATGTATGAGAACAAAATATGGATTTTGGTTGACTTGTCCGATGATAGGCAAGCCATAGGGAATAAATGGATCTTCAAGAGGAAGATGGACGCTGATGGTAGTGTTACTATCTACAAAGTTCGACTTGTTGCAAAAGGTTTTTCGACAAGTTCAAGGTGTTGACTACGATGAGATTTTCTTACTCGTAGCGATGCTTAAGTCTATCCAAATCATGTTAGCAATTGCCACATTTTATGAAATCTGGCAAATGGATGTCAAAACTGCATTCCTTAATGGATTTCTTAAAAGAAGAGTTGTATATGATGCAACCAAAAGTTTTGTGGATCCTAAAGGTGCTAACAAAGTGTGCAAACTCCAGTGATCCATCTATGGACTGGTGCAAGCATCTCGGAGTTGGAATATGCGCTTTGATAAGATGATTAAAGCATATGGTTTTATACAAACGTATGGTGAAGCCTGTATTTACAAGAAAGTGAGTGGGAGCTCTGTAGCATTTGTGATAGTATATGTGGATGACATATTGTTGCTCGGAAATGATATAGAATTTCTGGATAGCATAAAAGGATACTTGTGATAAGAATTTTTCAATGAAAGACCTCGGTGAAGCTACTTATATATTGGGCATCAAGATCTATAGGGATAGATCGAGATGCTTAATAGAACTTTCACAAAGCACATACCTTGACAAGATTTTGAAGAAGTTCAAAATGGATCAGTCAAAGAAAGGGTTCTTGCCTATGTTGTAAGGTGTGAAGTTGAGTAAAACTCAAAGCCCGACCACGACAGAAGATAGAGAGATAATGAAGGTCATTCCCTATGCCTCAGCCATAGGTTCTATAAAGTATGCCATCTTGTGTACCAGAAATATCGTGTACCTTGCCATGAGTTTGGCAAGGAAGTACAATAGTAATGTAACACCCCGGATGTAACTTTCCATATTTGTAACTCCAACTCTTGCCATTTTCGGCTATGTGCTATGATATTCCCTTCGTGGTCGGGTTTTGTTTTCCGTTTTGCTTTTTGGTCATGTCATGCATCTCATATCATGTCATCATGTGCATTGCATTTGCATACGTGTTCGTCTCAGGCATCCGAGCTTTTTCCCCGTTGTCCGTTTTGCAATCTGGCGCTCCCACCTCCTCCAGCGCACCCCTCTTGTTTCTTTTCGTGAGCGGGTGTTAAACGCTCTCGGAATGGACCGACGCTTGTCAAGTGGCCTTGGTATACCACCGGTAGGCCACCGGTCAAGTTTCGTTCCATTTGGATGTCGTTTGGTACTCCAACGGTTAACCGAGTAACCGCAGATGCCTTCTGTGTGTTGCAGCAAAACCCCCTTTCTAAACAGCCCAAAACCCACCAAACTCTCTTCCATGCTCTAGCTCGTTCGATCACGATCGTGTGGGCGAAAACCGCACCTCATTTGCAGCCTCCTAGCTCCCTCTACCTATTTATATGTGAGTTCCCCGAAATCATTCGCAGTCCAAACCCTAGCCATCTCCCTCTCCGCGGCCAGACACGTCCAGCCGCCGCCGGACAGTCGCCGCCGCCGCCCGACCAACC
>NC_057799.1:382372190-382382935 GCF_018294505.1 Triticum aestivum | reverse complement strand
CGACCTCGCCGCGCCGCCCGGCGAACTCCGCCTTCGGGCGCCCTCGCCGCCCGTGCCCCGGCGCCTCCTCCGCCTCTCCTCCCTCCGGCCGGCCGCCTCCTCCTCTGCCCCGTCGCCCCTAACTCCGGCGAGCTCGGCCCGAGCTCGGTCCCGATCCAGATCGGGTCAACTCACGAGGTTGACTTTTCCCCCGAAAATATTTCCAAGTCATTTGATTTTTTAATATGTGCACCTGTTCAACGCATCATAACTCTCTGCATATAGCACCGTTTTGTGCGTGTAATATATCAAAATGTTCGTCTCGTGATGCTCTATATTTGGTTCCATTGCACCATGTTAATTTGGGGCCATCTTGATGCCCAAATCTCTGGTGCAAGAGTGCTAGTTGCTGTTATCTGCTGTTACTTAGCAGAACTTGGAGATTTGTTATTTTTGTTGCATTTAATCTATGCACCTTATGGGCATGAGCTCTACATGTGTTTTGTTCTATGCCATGCCATCTTTCCAGGGGTGTATGCCATGTATTTTTGTGATCTCTATGGTGACTAGCACAAGCATGCAAACTAGGCCCCGTAATGTTTCTGATTTCAGGGACTTAATAAATTTACCAAGTTTTTGTCTGCTGTTATTTTGTTGCTATGTATCCATGTGGCTACAGAGAGATCCATGCATATTTTGGGGATGTTCAGTAAGGATGTTTTGTAGATATTGTTGTAATTGATCCATTCCTGCCCTTGTTTGCAATTATGGAGTGCCATAGAATGACTCAATATTGCTCTACTTTTGCTATAAAATATTTCCGGCAGATTGTTTACGTGCTATTCAATTTTTGTCAAGCTTGTTGTAGTGGATCCATAGATGCTATGTATTTGCTCTTTCCATGGATAACTTCATAAACATGCCATCTTGCTGTAGGTATGCTAGCTTTGTCATGCATTGCTTTGTGGTGAGTGCATCAAGCTCACCAAGATGCCTTCATATTATTGTTTCTGCCATGCTCTGTTTTCTGTCAAGTTTGAAATCTGTTAACGAAACTTGCTATGTTTACATGGTTGCCATCATGTCTTCTTGTCCTTTTTGGATTATGGTCAGTAAGGGACTTTTGTCATATGCATTTAGTAGAATACTTTCATGTTAAGTTTCTGTAGCATGTTGATTTCGTGCTCGGAACATTGCTACCTGATGCTGTTTCAGCCATGTCCAGTAATTTCACCAAGTCTGTGAATCTGTTATCTTTTGCACTTTTGTCATGTTTGTTTGAACCTGCTGTGGTGTGATCTAGCCATAGCTCAGTATTCATCTTTTGTCAACCATCTCCTGTAGATTACTGCCATATGCTTTGTTGCTATGTTGGAGTGCTGTAGCATAGTTTCTTGAGGCATTTTAAGTGCTATCATGCTGTTAATCTCAGATTCGTGTCATTCTTGTTTTGCTTGCCATTTGCAAACCGTGCGTCCGTTTCCGGTGATCTTTATATCGATTTCGACCGAAATCACCTCATCTTTCCAGTGGCATGTTTGGTTTGCCAAGTTACTGCCTTGTTCATCATTTTCCTTCCGGAGCACGCATATGCATCGCATATCACATCTCGCATATCATACATGTTTTGCATCATATTGCTCGTGCATTTCCCGTGATTGATTGTGGTTTCGGTTGCTTGTGTTCTTGTTTTGGGTAGAGCCGGGAGACGAGTTTGTGAACAAGGAACCTGTTGAGTACGCTTACACTACAGGAATCAGCTACTTTGCCGTCTGGCACGGCGGACGGCAAAGGCATGAACGGCGGACGGCAAAGGCCTTTGCCGTCAGCCGCGGACGGCAAAAGGCTCCGGCAAAGTAGGCTACGGTAAACAGCTACTTTGCGGTCTGCTTCCTGGCGGCTGACGGCAAAGGCCCTTTGCCGTCTGCCGCGGACGGCAAAGAGAGCGGACGGCAATAATTGCGCTGTCGGTCCGTTAAGTGGCTAACGGAAGGCCTTTGCCGTCCGCCGCTGACGGCAAACTTTCTAGTGTCTTTGCCGTCCACCGTATGATGTCATCTACACGTCACTACATGGCAGGCCTTTGCCATCCACCGCTGAGGGCAAAATCATTTACTCTTTGCCGTCTGCCACTGTAGGCAAACTGACCAAATGGGTCAGCTCCCAGGAAGCACAGCTGGATGCCACGTGTCTTCTTTGCCGTCCGCGGCAGACGGCAAAGAGCCCGTTGCCGTCGGTGGCAGACGGCAAAGAGCCTGCATATTGGCTCTTTTTTCTGTTTTTTATTAAATCCAACAATTTTCACAGCAAATATATATGACATATATAGATATATTTCACAAGGCAATTACAAAGCAAACATATAAGATATCCAACATGCATAGTTCCATCATACATAGTTCCATCACATAACTTCATCACATATGTTCCATCCAACTACCAAGTTCCATGCATAGTTCCATCCAACTACCAAGTTCCATGCATAGTTCCATCATACATAGCAAGTTCAACATAGAGGCATCCAACCATATATATTACAATAGTTTCATCCAACGATACATGCATAGTTCAACGATACAAAAGAAACAGAGAAAGGGATAAGGAGCACTCCATCTATGCAAGCTTTCGTCAAGTGAATGAAATCTGCAAAATGAAAAATAAGAAAGTTAGAAATAGGTGACTAGAATAAGAAGACTAGAACAAGAAGAGTAGAACAAGAAGAGTAGAACAAGAAGAAGACTAGAACAAGAAGAGTATGTCATTTATGAGCTAACTTACGTAAATGGATCATATATGAGCTAACTAAGTTGAAATGGGTCGTTTATGAGCTAGCTAAGGTGAAATGGATCATTTATGAGCTAACTTAGTTGAAATGGGTCGTTTATGAGCTAACTAAGGTCAAATGGATCGTTTTTGAGGTAACTAAGGTGAAATGGATCTTTTTTAGCTCACTTAGGTGAAATGGATCATTTATGAGCTAACTTAGTTGAAATGGATCGTTTTTTAGCTAACTTAGGTGAAATGGATCATTTATGAGCTAATTTAGTTGAAATGGATCTTTTTTAGCTAACTTAGGTGAAATGGATCATTTAAGAGCTAATTTAGGTGAAATGGATCGTTTTTAGCTAACTTGGTGAAATGGATCGTTTATGAGCTAAATTAGTTGAAATGGATCGTTTATGAGCTAAATTAGTTGAAATGGATCGTTTATGAGATAACCTAGGTAAGATGTGTCATTTTGGAGTTAACCTAGGTGAAATGGGTCATTTTAAAGCTAACGTAGGTAAAATGGATCATTTAGGAGCTAATCTAGGTAAAATGGGTCATTTTTGAGCTAACTTGGATGAACTGGATCATTTATAAGCTAACCTAGGTAAAATGGGTCATTTTAGAGCTAACTTAGGTAAAATGGATCGTTTATGAGCTAACTAAGCTAATTATGCAATTTTTGACATAAGTAAGCTAAGTACAGATCGTTTTAGAGCTAACTTAGGTAAAATGGATGGTTTTGGAGGTCAGTAAGCTTATTAAGTCATTTTGGAGGAGAAGAAGCTAAGTCTAGGTCATTATGGTAAGCATTGGAGGAAATAAAGCTAAGTCTAGGTCTTTATGCATGTGTTAAGCAAAACACTAGATAAACTTACCAAGATCCAGGAGGTGTAGGAGCGGGCTGGCTCGTGTCGGTTGCTGGAGAAGGATCGTGCGATGCTTGTCTGGAGTTACGCTGCACCAAAGATCATTTCCAATGTCTTGTTAGCATGATGACACTCAAATGTTAAGACTAGCAAGTAATGTCCATTCAAATTAAACTCACCGTGGTCCCAGGAGCAATCACTGGCATCGGCGGAGCGGTCTGACCGGTCTTCTCGCACACAGACTGCACATTTGGTTTTGACGACTCAGTCATACTAGTTAGTAATGAGACAAACACTACATGAATGTTTTGGCTAATCTGCAGAAGAAACTTACCACAAGGAGCTCGTACATGGCCCTTGCCTGCATGTCATTCCGTGCCCTCTCCTCCTCCATCATCTTTGTCGTCCTCTCCTCCAACTCCCGCTGCCTCTCCGCCGCCTCCTCCAGAAGTTTCTCCGTTCTATCTCTCTCACTCTGTATAGCAACCTGCAACACCACTCACATGACCATTTGTAATCATTGATGGAAGCGCACACAATGTAATGGAGAAAGATAACTGAGTACGTATCACTAACCTTGATGGCGAGTTGCACTGGCCGTTCACGAGGCCTTATCTCAGGAGCGGAGCTCGACTGGCGCGCCTTGATCTCCGGGAGAGTGCTAGGACAACGGATAAGTCCATCTCCAATGGCTATGGAGCCATGGGACCTCCCGCCACCAGATATCATCACCAGCTCTGGATCAATGGGGCCCTGGCTCGGGTTAAAGTCCTCCCCTTTCCTCGCCTTCCCCTCATCTCTATATCTCACGAGCTTGTTGTGGGAGGAGATGTTGGTGAAGTTGTTTGCATCATCGAGGTCAGACTGAGAGAAAGCCTTGACTTTCTTGAAAGAGGCAGTGTGGGCCATGGCATACAGGTCGTACACCTCTGGCACCTTATCCACCTTATTGTGGCGTGCCTGAAAGAGAGAAACAATGTAAATTAGTAATTAAAGGGCTCAAGCTAGCATGATGAATGAATTGCATGAATCATGAAGCAAACCACATACCCAGTTGCGCCCGAACTGATATAAGTTGGAGCTGCCTTGATGGTGTGGCACACCTTCCATTTGGGCACGTTTGTCCTTGGCCTCGTTGTGGAGGGCTAGCCATTCTTTTGAGCACCACTCATCGACCAACACCTCCCAACAATCCATCCGATCCGCACACCATCTCGGAGGCTCCTAAGTTAGCAAATAGAAACTTGAGCGCTACGGCTAAGAATTACTAAATGAAGGAACTTAAGTAGAAGGCCTTAAGAATTACCTTCATGTACTGCTCCTTACTCAGGAACTTATCGCGGCACGCCGGCTTGGTCTTCTTGATACCACGCAAGGCGTAGTAGTCTCGAACAGCCTACACCCGAGCCTCGTGCCGTAAGTTCTGGAGTAGGCGCTTGCAGACGTTCTCGATAACATGTGCCGCGTCCTCCTCGTATCCCTCCTCACACCTGTAGAATGTCTGCAATCAAACGACACAATATTGATTAGTACAATTAATAACTAGCTAGTTGAAGATTTTTAAATGTGTAAAGGAGAAATTACCCAGAACTTTCTGATCACCATGTCTGCCCTCGTGTCACACACGACACCGTCGATAATCTCATCCGGCGGGGCCGGGGCAGCCACGTAGTGCTCCCAGCTCAATCCAAGCTCTGGAAGCCGACCCTCACCAGGCAACGTGACAAACCCCGGGAAGTTTTGCCGGCAAAGAACTCCAAGGACGGAATTGGGCCGGCGGACACTATGATGGTGGTCCCAACCCCTGCAGCATGACAAGGCCAACGCATTAGTTATTTGAAGAAACGTGAATGCAGAAGGTACAAAAATATTAAATGCACTTACGTACCTCTCCCCATCAGGGAAAATCAACCACCTCTGCTCGCGGGTCGCCGGCATGGATGGGAGCCGTGTAGCACCACGCTGGTAGACGGTGCCCCCCTCCTCCTCAAGATCAGTCGGCTCCCCGCCATCATCAGCATGGCCACTCGGCTCCTCGGGCTGATCCGGCCAGGTACCCCATCCGGACGTGTGCTCGGCCGAACTCTCGTGGGCCGAAGGCCAGTCGACCCGAGGCTCGTGGGCCCAAGACCCGTGGACCGGAGGCTCGTGGACCGGAGTCCGTGTAGCCTCCTCCTCGGACGAGTCCACCCTAGCAGTCACGTGCTCGGGTGAAACAGCTGGGGGTGGCGGCGAGGAAGGCACCGTAGCAGTCACCCTACCTCCTCTCCCGCGACCACGTGCCCCACCTCCTCTCTTCCTACCTCGTCCCCTGCTGGGCACCGCGGTCGACGAAGAAGGGCCCGGCGGTGTGGCCATATTGTCCAGCAACGCTCGGCGGAGAGGTGCGTCTGGAATGGAAGACCTCAGACCACGCGCCGACGAAGAAGGGGCCTTGGCGCGCTCCCGACCAGCGCCCACCATCTTTCAACACCTGCCATGACAAACAGTAAACGAAATTAGTACAACATAAAAAAAGACCGACATGAATAATAATATGTGTATCACTTAAGTGTATCATCATCAAGTACAACATAAAAAAAATTTAATACCTGACACTACTAATAATCTCGATCAGTATCATCAATAAATACATAATCATCATCATCACTATAATCAATGACGGGCTCATAGGGTTCAGTGGCATCAACATGTGGAAGGCCACCTTGACGTAATCGGTCAAGCAATGATAGGTCATCCGCAGCAGTAACCTCTTCTTGTTCCGGCTCTTCTTGTTCCTCCTCTGGGGTGATGTCGGATTCCCTGTCGCTGTCTACTTCAATGTTTTGGGGTGAAGTATAGCGGTTCTTGAAACGCTTTTTGGAAAGACGTGTCTCTTGGAAGAATTCTCCTTCATATGTGTCTGGGTTAATGTGAGGTTCATAATCCTCTTCCTTTGGGGGAGATAGTCTAGCACGTGGCGGCACTTCATAAACGACATCCCAACCTTTCAGATTTGGATTAGTTTGGCAGGCCCACGGTAGATAGAATACTTGGGTCGCCTGTTGAGCCGTAATATAGACATCAGGAACATCTAAATGGGTGCTTTGGTTGATTTCAACTAGCCCTATATGTTCATGAGTCCTTCTAGTCTCCTTCGGCTGAAACCAATAACATTTGAAGACTACGACATTCGGTGGGTTTTCACCATAGAATAGAAGTTCATAAATTGCTTCAACTCTCCCATAATACTCGGTACCTCCTTCGCCGATAGCAGATACACAACAATTTGTAGACTTTCGGTCGGCCATAGATAGCTCTTTGCCATAGGTACGAAAGCGATACCCGTTGATGTCGTATTTGTCAAATGAACGGACCTTATAGTCAAAACCATTAGCGACTTGTCTCAATTCAGCGTCCATAGACTCTGAATTAGCCTACAAGTTTAATATGAAAGGATTGTTGCATTACGCACAAATTAGCGAATGAAACCGGGATAGCCGCCTACAAATTAGCCTACAAGTCTAATAGAAATTACCGTTTGTTTGAACCAAGAGATGGAACCGGGATAGCCGCCTCCTTGCTTTGCGAGAAGCTCATACTCTTCGACAGAATCCTTTTGGATCACCGCTCCATACGAGAATAAGGCGACGTATCGACTGTATGAAATATCCAGGAATAAGAGCAGTTCAAAGGAAATAGAAGTTGCGAAACTATGTACCGAGAACTTACTCGATGTACGGCTGCACTTCTATCAGGTTGTTGAAGATATACAACGAAATGGTCCGCCATTGTTCGTTATCCAAAGATACTGGATTTGAAACACTGGCTGGTGCGAGATTCCCTTTGAATAGGCTGAGGTTGGATCCGCCCTTTTTAGGGTCGTCAGCATTGTACCAAGGCTTCGGATTATGCAAATGACGATTTTTGGCTTCGTAGTGTGCTGTCACGAAGTTTGCCGCCTCCTCAGTGATGAATGCCTCAGCCATCGATGCTTCAATTCTACGTTCATTTTTACATTTTTGTCGAAGCGTCTTCTGCATCCTCTCAGTTGGGTAGCACCAACGATTTTGCACGGCCCCCCCAATCTTGCCTCGGTCGGGAGATGCAAAATCAAATGTTGCATTGGATTAAATAAGCCCGGTGGAAAGATCTTCTCTAACTTGCAGATCAACTCCGGCGCCAACTCTTCCATTTCTTCTAGCACGCCAGGCGATAGTTCTTTCGCACAAAGAACACGGAAGAAATAGCTGACTTCTGCCAGTACTAGCCATTCATCCTCAGGGATGAAGCCACGCAACATCACCGGCATTACCCGCTCAGTCCATATGTGCCAATCATGACTCTTGAGACCAAATATCTTCAATTTATCAAGACTGGCTCCCCTCTGTAGATTCGCTGCATACCCATCGGGGAACATCAACTGCATTTTCACCCACAAGATAATTTCCCTCATAGCTGGCCTTCCAAGATTGAACCATGCCTTTGGCTTCGTCCAGTTCTGCTTTCCTTTCGGTTCTTTCATGTTTTGTAACGGCCTATCACATAGCGCCTCCAGATCGACTCTAGCCTTAGTATTATCCTTTGACTTCCCATCTATGCCGAACAATGTACCAAAAAGTGCCTCGGCGATATTCTTCTCAGTGTGCATCACGTCGATGTTGTGTGGCCAAAGGAGGTCTTTGAAGTAAGGCAGATCCCATAAGCATGTTTTGTGAGTCCAGGCGTGCTTAGAATTATACCCCTTGAAGTACCCTGGACGCTCTGGATCTGGCTCGAGAGCGTTTAACTGATCCAGGGTCTGTTGGCCTGTCAATGCAGGTGGTGCAGAGTTTTTGACAACTCTACCTCTGATGAAGTTCTTCTTGTCATTCCTGAACTTATGGCGAGGATTCAGGAACTGTCTATGCATGTCGAAGCAAGAAAACTTGCGACCAGCCTGAAGCCAACGAACCTCAAGAGCTCCCTTGCATGTGGGGCACGGGAACCTTCCATGCACACACCAGCCAACGAATAGCGCATACGCCGGCAAGTCATGCGTCGAGTACATGTACCAGACACGCATTATGAAGTTCCGTTTGCTATAGGCGTCGTATGTCTTGAACCCATTATCCCAGGCTTCTTGCAATTCGTCCTTAAGCGGTTGCATGTACACATTCATATTTTTCCCCGGATAGTTGGGCCCTGGAATTATCAACGTCAGGAAAATGTTCTTTCTTTGCATAATCTGTCCGGGGGGGGAGATTGAGTGGAAAGACAAATACGGGCCATCAACTGTATTGGGCTGCCGTCATACTAAACACACTGAACCCATCCGTGCTGATGCCGACTCGAGGATGCCTCGAATCTGCCGCTTTGTCACCATGTAATTCATCAAACTTTTTCCACGCAACACCATCTGATGTGTGTACAATCATCAGATTCCCATCTGCATCTAGTTCGGTTCTTTTGCCCGTTTTGTGCCATGTCATCTGTCTGGCCGTCTCTTTGACCATGAAAAGACGTTGAAGTCTTGGTACGATTGGCATATACCGAAGAACACTAACGGGGATTTTGGTCTGTGTCTTCTCACCCATACCGTTGTCTACCACAACATACCTGGAAGACTTGCAAATGGGACAATAGTTCAAGTCCGCATAGTCAAGCCTAAACAAGACACATACTTTCTCACAGGCATGTATCTTATCATAGGGCATCTTCAGTGCACGGAGGATTTTGTCCGACTGGTACAGGTTTGCAGGCATTACATGGCCTTTGGGTAGAAAGCGTCCAAATATTGTCATCATTGCATCGTAGCATTCTCTGCCCAAGTTGAACTGAGCCTTCAGAGCCATTACTTGTGAGATGGCATCCAACTGACAAAGCTCAGTGTGCTCATGGAGCGGACGTTTTGAAGACTCCAACATTTCATTGAAGGCCTTTGCAGATTCCTCCATCTCCTCGTCCGAATCCCGAGCATCATCGAAGTCTTGCACCATGTTTTCCGTCCCGGTACCATGCTCGTCGGTGCGACGACGATCCACCTCAGCTCAGTCACGTTGGGCAGACTCACCATGAAATGTCCACACCGTATAATCGGGCGTAAAGCCACTCTTCTGCAGGTGTTTGCCCATTTCAGCCCCTGTCCTCTTTTCCCAATTGCCGCACCGTAAACAGGGGCACCAGGTTTTCCTCTGGCCATTTGCAAATGCGGCTCGCACAAACCCCTTGGTTTTTCTGAACCATTCAGTGCTCCATTTGTTCTGACCAGTGTGACCGGTGTACATCCACGCACGATCACTCATCTTGACTTTCAGAGCTACTAGACACACAACAAATATATATATATATATATATATATATATAATTCACCATGTATATATTCATCAGTTGATCTACTTTGTCAATTTTATTACGTCCATGCAACCTACACTCTAATAGGTAATGATAGGTCCTAATCCCACCCGAGTATGTTTAGATTGGGCTCATTTTCCCATGCTATGCTCCGGATCCTACGCAAAATTTCGGCAGCACCTCCCCGCTGTTCTCCTGATACACGTCTCTGCAATAAACAGAGAGGATGTGTACCCGGAGAACAACAGGGGAGGCACTGACGAAATTTATGCGTCGGATCCGGAGCAAAGCATATGGGAAAACGAACCCAATCTAAACATACTCAGGCTGTCCATGGATAGCGTTGGACAATTCGAAAGAATCAAGGTTATAAATATGCAAATGCATGCATATTTATAACTATGACGCTTTCGAACGGGAGACACATATTGGTTACGCATACTGATGATTCAAGACACATATATAGCTAGCTATCAAGTTTCATCGGAATAGATCAAATAATTAATGGGGGAGGAGGACATGTCATTTGTGCTCACCCACGAACGAAGGGGCAGAGCTCGTCAAACGCATGGCGAGGTCATCGAACACCAAACCTCGCAGCGATGAAACAACTGCACATTTAAAACTACCCGATCAACACAATTATATATGATGTTTTTCATAACAAAATCGAAAAATATATGAGCTAACTAATAATTCACAAATATATGACCCCGTCGGCTTCTCGAAGGCCAAAGAACACCTTTTCGGGAGGTGTCGGGGGTCGGCGTGTGGTGTCGGTATCGGGGTGCCGTGTCGGGGTCGGGGTCTCGGGGTCGG
>NC_057799.1:382362467-382371260 GCF_018294505.1 Triticum aestivum | reverse complement strand
AGGGGTGGGGGGCGGCGGGTGGCGGGGCGACGGGGCGGCGGCGGCGGCGGCGGTAGGGTGGGATGTGGTGGCGGGGCGCGTCGGGGAGGAGAGAGAGGGAGAGAACAGAGAGTAACGGGCGGGGGGTACGGGCCGTTAGGTACTCTCCTCTTTGCCGTCCGCCAATCTTTGCCGTCCGCCTTTTTGCCTCTATGTCGTCCGCTGGCAGACGGCAAAGAGGTGGGGAGTTAAGTTTTTTCCAAACGGGCGGGGGTGGGGGCCACCTCTCTCTTTGCCGTCTGCCATTCTTTGCCGTCTGCTTTTGGGTAGCTGATGGCAAAGAGCTTCTTTGCCGTCAGCTAGCAGACGGCAAAGAGCTGGCAGATGGCAAATTAGCTGATTCCAGTAGTGTTACGAGGATCAAGCTCTCGACAATTCTGAGAACCTTGCAGGCAAGATGACCATACCCTCGAAATCACTTCTATCTTTGCTTTGCTAGTTGTTCGTTCTAATGCCATGCTGCGCTACCTACCACTTGCTATATCATGCCTCCCATATTTGCCATGACAGCCTCTAACCATCTTTTCCTAGCAAACCGTTGTTTGGCTAACTTACCGCTTTTGCTCAGCCCTTCTTATAGCATTGCTAGTTGCAGGTGAAGATGAAGTTGGTTCCATGTGGGAACATGGATATGTTGGGATATCACAATATCTCTTGTTATATTAATGCATCTATATATTTGGTAAAGGGTGGAAGGCTCGGCCTTATGCCTAGTGTTTTGTTCCACTCTTGCCGCCCTAGTTTCCGTCATACCGGTATTATGTTCCTTGAGTTTGCGTTCCTTACGCGGTTGGGTGATTTATGGGACCCCCTTGACAGTTCGCCTAGAATAAAACTCCTCCAGCAAGGCCCATCCTTGGTTTACCATTTGCGACCTAAGCCTTTTTCCCCCAGGTTTTCGCGAGCCCGAGGGTCATCTTTATTTTAACCCCCCCGGGCCAGTGCTCCTTCGAGTGTTGGTCTGAATCGAGCAGCCTGCGGGGCCACCTCGGGGAAACTCGAGGTCTGGTTTACTCATAGCTTGACTTATCCGGTGTGCCCTGAGAACGAGATATGTGCAGCTCCTATCGGGATTCGTCGGCACATTCGGGCGGCTTTGCTGGTCTTGCTTTACCATTGTCAAAATGTCTTGTAAACCGGGATTCCGAGACTGATCGGGTCTTTCCGGGAGAAGGTTTATCCTTCGTTGACCGTGAGAGCTTATGATGGGCTAAGTTGGGACACCCCTACAGGGTATTATCTTTCGAAAGCCGTGCCCGCGGTTATGAGGCAGATGGGAATTTGTTAATGTCCAATTGTAGAGAACTTATCACTTGACCCGGTTAAAATACATCAACTGCGTGTGTAGCCGTGATGGTCTCTTCTCGGCGGAATCCGGGGAATGAACACGGTTTGAGTTATGTTTGACGTAAGTAGGAGTTCAGGATCACTTCTTGGTCATTACTAGTTGACGACCGTTCTGTTGCTTCTCTTCTCGCTCTCATTTGCGCACGTTAGCCACCATATATGCTTATTGCCTGCTGCAGCTCCACCTCATTACACCATCCTTTCCTATAAGCTTAAATAGTTTTGATCTCGCGGGTGTGAGATTGCTGAGTCCTCGTGACTCACATATTCTACCAAAACAGTTGCAGGTGCCGACGATGCCATTGCAGATGATGGGATCGACCTCAAGTGGCAGTTCGACGGGGAACGTGGGCGTTACTATGTGTCTTTTCCTGATGATCAGTAGTGGAGCCCAGTTGGGACGATCGGGGATCTAGCATTTGGGGTTATCTTATTTTCTTTTGGATTTTGACCGTAGTCGGTCTATGTGTGTATTTTGGATGATGTTTGAATATTATTTATGTATTGTGTGAAGTGGCGATTGTAAGCCAACTCTCGTTATCCCATTCTTGTTCATTACATGGGATTGTGTGAAGATGACCCTTCTTGTGACTAAACCACAATGCGGTTATGCCTCTAAGTCGTGCCTCGACACGTGGGAGATATAGCCGCATCGTGGGCGTTACAAGTAATCTAGGAGTAGATCACTGGATAGCGGTCAAAATTTTCCTTAGTTACCTAAGATGACTAAGGAAATATTTCTCGGTTATGGATGTGATAAAGAGTTCGCCGTAAAGAATTACATTGATGCAAGCTTTTCCACCGATCCAGATCACTCAGAGTATCAATCTGGATACATATTGAAAGTTGGAGCACTTAGCTAGAGTAGCTCCGTGCAGAGCATTGTAGACATAGAAATTTGCAAAATACATACGGATCTGAATGTGGCAGACCCGTTAACTAAACTTCTCTCACAAGCAAAATTTGATAACACCTTAGTACTCTTTGGGTGTTAATCACATAGCCATGTGAACTAGATTATTGACTCTAATAAACCCTTTGAGTGTTGGTCACATGGCGATGTGAACTATGGGTGTTAATCACATAAAGATGTGAACTATTGGTGTTAAATCACATGGCGATGTGAACTAGATTATTGACTCTAGTGCAAGTGGGAGACTGAAGGAAATATGCCCTAGAGGCAATAATAAAGTTGTTATTTTATATTTCCTTAGATCATGATAAATGTTTATTATTCATGCTAGAATTGTATTAACCGAAAACTTGATACATGTGTGAATACATAGACAAAACACCGTGTCCCTAGTAAGCCTCTACTAGACTAGCTCGTTAATCAAAGATGGTTAAGTTTCCTAACCATAGACATGTGTTGTCATTTGATGAACGGGATCACATCATTAGGAGAATGATGTGATGGACAAGACCCATCCGTTAGCTTAGCATGTTGATCGTTCAGTTTTATTGCTATTGCTTTCTTCATGTCAAATACATATTCCTTCGACTATGAGATTATGCAACTCCCAGATACCGGTGGAATACCTTGTGTCCTATCAAACGTCACAACGTAACTAGGTGATTATAAAGATGCTCTACAGGTATCTCCGAAGGTGTTTGTTGGGTTGGCATAGATCAAGATTAGGATTTGTCAGTCCAAGTATCGGAGAGGTATCGCTAGGCCCTCTCGGTAATGCACATCATAATAAGCCTTGCAAGAAATGTGACTAATGAGTTAGTTGCGGGATAATGTATTATGCAATGAGTAAAGGGACTTGCCGGTAATGAGATTGAACTAGGTATGAAGATACCGACGATCGAATCTCGGGCAAGTAACATACCGATGACAAAGCGTATGTTGTCATTACAGTATGACCGATAAAGATCTTTGTAGAATATGTGGGAACCAATATGAGCATCCAGGTTCCGATGTTGGTTATTGACCGGAGAGGTGTCTCGGTCATGTCTACATAGTTCTCGAACCCGTAGGGTCTGCACGCTTAACGTTCGATGACAATTTTATATTGTATGAGTTATGTGATTTGGTGACCGAATGTTGTTCGGAGTCCCGAATGAGATCACAGACATGACGAGGAGTCTCGAAATGGTAGAGAGGTAAATATTCATATATAGGACGATAGTATTCGGACATCAAAAAGTGTTCCGGAGGTATCGGGTACGTATCGGGTCACCAGAAGGGGTTCCGGGCACCCCCGACAAAGATATGGGCCTTATTGAGCCAAGGGCGGGATAGACTAGCCCCTAGTGGGCTGGTGTGCCCCATATAGGCCGGATAGGAGGAGAAGGAAGGAGGGGAAGGGAGAAAGGAAAGGGGAGGATTCTGCCTCCCCCTTCCCTTCTCTCCCCCCTCTCTTTCCTTCCCCCTGCGACACTTATGGAAGGGGGGAGGCCAACTTGTGGGAGGCGCCCAAGTAGGATTACTCCTACTTGGGGCGCTCCTTGCTACCCCTCTCCCTGTCCCACCTATATATATGTGGGAGGGCACCGCTAGAACACACAACATTGATTCCTAGCCGTGTGCCGCGCCCCGCTCCATAGTTTACGCCTCCGGTCATATTGTCGTAGTGCTTAGGCGCATCCCTGCGCGGATCACTTCACCATCACCGTCACCATGCCGTCGTGCTGACGATACTCTCCCTCGACACTTTGCTGGATCAAGAGTTCTAGGGATGTCATCGAGCTGAACGTGTGCAGAACTCGGAGGTGCCGCGCCCCCCTCCACAGTTTACGCCTCCGGTCATATTGTCCCCTCTCGTTGCTATGCATCTCCTAGATAGATCTTGCGTGAGCATGGATTTTTTTATTTTTGAAATTGCATGCTACGTTCCCCAACACCCAGCATGGTGGGCGATGAATGCATTGAAGTTGATCCGAAGAAGTTGGCCTATGACAACAAAATGCTATTCCACATTTTGTGCAATACCATCACGCCAACTAACCGGCCCAACTCCATCAAAGGCATCGTAGGAAATGATCTTGTTGCAATATCTCAGGGAATCAAGTTTGACATTCCTGACCTTTTCATTCGGAACCTAGCATGTGCTGCAGATAGCCCTCAGTCGCTGAAACCATATGCTCCATGGATTATGCTCGCCATTGAGCAGCTTACACATGAGAAATTCTGGGCTTACGAGCCAAAAGTATTCATGCCACCTATTCGTGACACTCTGCGTGTGGTGAAAGATAACAGAAAAGGGAAGGAACCGGTCGATGTTGCTGCTAATGTGTTTGCTTCTGAAATGCACCAAAGATTAAAGAAGCCAGGATTGAAATCCCTCACGAAGAAAATCCCTCAATCTATGAGATTTGTATTCGCACACAGCAGACTTTGGAAAGAGACATCAAGATGGACAGAAAGGAAAAGGTGGAATTGATGACTGAGCTGAATCTTATTCACAACCACACTCGTCAAATTCTACTACATGAGAAGGATGCAAGAAAGCGATCAGGGACCTTGCTGCGGAAGCATTACTCTCGCAAGGATCTAGCAAAGAAGGGCCTTTTCAAGGAATATGAGCATTTGGACTTGTTTGAATTACCGCGTATCCGAAGACAAACTCCAGTTCTCCCACAGCATTCTGCTTCAACGGATCTGTTGTTTGTCAATCACGATGATGAGATCGCAGATATAGCCAACACTTGCATTTTCAAGCGTGATGTCCATCCACTACTGCAGGTTGCTGCTAACGCGACACTACGACCAGAGACCTTTCGACGAAGTCGTGTGCGATGCAATAATCGCAAACGGTGGTGTAAAAAACCGTCAAAAAAGGTGCAAAACGTTTGCGATGGAGGATTCATCAAACATGGTTCAGATTTTAGTTGCGTGTGCAATGCAGGGCATACGGTTCAGTTCAGCTAACTGTTTGCGATGAGGATGAACAGAAGAAACGGGCAGCTAGATGAAGGTGTGTGTGATATACAACATACGGTTCACTCGGATGAACTGTTTGTGATTAGGCAACACAAAAGAAACGGTCAGCCAGATCAAGGTGTGTGCAATATACGGCATGCGGTTCACTCGGATGAACTGTTTGCGTTGAGACAAGAGAACAGAAGCGGTTCAACTTAACAAGATGTGTGTGATACGCGG
Source organism: Triticum aestivum (assembly GCF_018294505.1). Taxonomy (NCBI): domain Eukaryota; kingdom Viridiplantae; phylum Streptophyta; class Magnoliopsida; order Poales; family Poaceae; genus Triticum; species Triticum aestivum. The sequence continues at coordinate 382,365,766 of NC_057799.1, read as the reverse complement.
CAAATAGGTCTGTAATCCGAAACGTGTGCGAAGACCGATAACAACACAGACGATTGCTGCTAACAAGCCGTGTGTGTTGTGAGCAAACGATTGATGGTATACAATTGTGAGTGATTGATGAAAACATCACCGACGGGTTCCATTGTTTTGTCCGTGTGTGATGTGATTTTCTTTGTCCGCACAACATCTACGCTCTGTCTATAGTGCATCAACATATATACTTAAAAAGACAGCATTGCATAACCAAATTAAGCATACAATTACACAAGTGACTACACACATAACATTTCCACACACCAAAGTAAGCAATTACATGCATACTAAACTAGGAGAAACGAGGATCTAATCGTCTACTTATTGTTGCAACGACGCTTGCCATTGCTCTGCTTCCGGCTGGATCCCTGGCCGTTTTGGGGAAGGAGGCACTTCCTCATGTGAACGGTCCGCTTGTACATGTCGTAGCTCGTGTATGCCTCCTTGGCCGCGTACACGACGTGAGCTTTGTCGAGTTTCTCCATCCAGGCTGAGTGCCAGGCACGCTTGTCCTTGTTGCACGAATCCTTCATGTCTCTGTAGTAGGGGTCGATGACGGCCTCGGCGAGGTGAACCAGTGAGTCCTCATGCTCCCTTCTACCCTAGATCTTGTATTGGCCCTGGATGTCGACAAGATTCTGGCAGGAGATGCCCGAATTCTTGAGTGCCTTTACATCGTTGGTGATGTCCACCATAGCGAACATGTAGTAGGGGCTATTGACAAACCTGGCGAAATGCTCACAAGGCCTTGTGGCCAGGCAGTAATGGTAGATGAGGACGTGGTGGCGCACGCACATTTGGGCGACGGCGACCTTGGGCCGAGACCCGGCACGAGCGTGGGTGTACTCGAGGTCGAACCCGACCACCTTGTACTTCTCCTTGGCAAGCAACAACTCCATGATGTGGATCGAGTGCTCCACCCAGACAAGGTCGTTGGTGTACACCACCAAGAGGTCCATGAACCTTCTATGGGTGTCCACCACAGCATGCATGGTGAACTGCTGCTCATCGTCGATAGCCGCTCTGAGCGCCATTGGAGCCGCGTAGGATACCCTCTAAGAATTTCTCGTGGTGGGTGTGCTTCTTGCAATGGTGGGGTGCGATCGAAAGGTTAAAGAGACACAAGGGTTAAATGGCCGCTGTAATAAATGGGGGCCAGCCGGCTTGTAATCGTCACGTCTTGTCACGGCGTTCATAGCAGAGGATTCCAGTGCATGCTTGACAACACCGCGCCGCACGCGTTTCATTTGACCACGTGTGGGCTCGAAAAGGCGCCAAATGTATCGTCGGTGAGCCTGTTCTCGCGCTACTGCGCAGTTTACCGCGCAAGCTTCCCGCCCGGCTAGTTTGGCCACGCGTCGGCTAGAAGAGGGACAAATCGTGGGTGTTCATTGGCAAAAAGCTTTGTAAAAACGAAGTGTGTGGAATGACTTCGGTCATAAGTTTACCCGTGGGTGATGAGGTCAAAGTTACACAGAAGGGTGATGATGGACACTCGAGTGCGATAATTAATTCTGCGCTCTACAGGGCACATAGTGGAAGAAACCAACTGTGTGCAATAATGTCAAAGATCGCAGTCGAGTTAGCTATACAGATCATGTGCTGTGAGATCGACAAGGTAAATAGATTCGAGAATGGTTAATAAAATCTAAGACCATTGCATATTAAGGTCAAAATAGTGCTACCAATATATGAGTCTCATACGATGCCATTTCAATGATTGTACCACAAAAGCTCGAAATATTACAAGGTTCAAATTCCAGAGTTATATTGCTCAAATTCTAAGATTACAAGGTTCAAGCTGATATTAGAAATGAAATTCAGCTCATCAGCTGCAAACACTCGCGCTGATCCGCTGAACATGGATATCAGAGAGGTTCAAACTAATATTACCCCTTCTATGTCTGGTTTCGAAACCTCACAATTTTTGCAAAGGGGTCAGCCACTGAGAAGTCATGTATGGGGTTGACAAGACGACTTCCGATTACTCTGTCATCTGAAGTTCCAAAATGAAATTCAGCATTTTTGGAGCCTATTCCATTCAGCCACAGGCGCCGGTGCTGATCAACAAACCATTCATTTTTGCAAAATTAATGTAGGGAAAACCTCATTTCCTTGAGCACCCTTGCTCTGAGAACAAAGAACCTGGCGAATATAATCTCCAGTAAGGTCCCTTGGTAGGAGTTCAACGTAATTCTGAGACATGCAGATCTAGGCATTCGACGTGATTGTTATATTGTATCACATTATCCACCACTGGGCCTAATCTTATCTGCAAAAGAAGAAAATGTGTTAGTGTCTACATGAAGCTTTGAACATTACTACATGCCTATTTGGTTTGCAGGATTTGTAAAATGCACTAACATGCCATCTTCGATCTGACACGATTAACATGGGTATTTGATTACATTCTAGAAAAATGTAGCCTTCTTCCAAGAGGTTGGAGTGGATGAAAAGTTCCCTAAAAAAACTAGTACAGATGAATCCAAAGGAGAAATGCTTATAGATTGTAACCATATGGATCAAGCAACCAATATGGGGGGGCATGTATGTACGGAAATCCTCCAAAAGAATCCTTCAGAAATCGTAGTACATTGTCATTGTAAACTTGGAGAAATGTAACATCCCAAATTTTCAATTTGGAATGTTATACATATATCATCATTGCATATCATGTTTTGTTGCATTTTGACAAATCCTCGATAAATCCTAAGCAACTCAAGGACCCTCGGAGAGAGTTGGGGATTTTCTCGAATTTTCTTATTTGATTTTTCAAACGAGGATTGGGATTTTAATTATTTTTCTCTCCGGAAAAATATTTCAATTTTAAATAAATGAGAGGAGAAAATATGACTTCTCCAAAACATTGAAATACTGGAGGAAAAATGTTAAAATCATTATTTGGAATTTCTCTGGATTTTATTTGCAATTTTTATTGCATTTAAAAATATGCATGTTTTCAAAATATTTATTTTTGATTTTAAAAATGTTCACCCTATTCTAGATTTTCTAACTAGACGGGGAAAATTTATTTCATATTTTTCTAATTTTTATTTATTTTTCTACGCAATTTTTTCGCGGAACTTATTTAAAAAATATATATATATAGGCGCCCGCGCCGGCTGGGCCAAGCCCAAGCCGACGGCCCGCCCCGTCGCCCCTCTCCTCTTCCCGCACGCGACGCCGCCGCCGGAGTCCGAGCACGCCACGGGAGCCGCCGCCGCCTCGGATGCCCCTTCCCCAGGCCGCCCGCACCCCCCCTCCAT